>NC_135549.1:28210094-28322594 GCF_964340395.1 Glandiceps talaboti
TCAAGTTATTGATCATAGATGATACAATCAGAAAAACAGACAGGCATGCTAACGATTGAAAGTCAATAGAAAAGATATATAGATATTGTTACATCTTTTAGCGAGACAGCTGTCAGAAATGTCATTCAAACAGTGAAATCGTTATGAAACAACTAGTTATCTCATATAACATATAGAATCCCGCAATAGTATATTCTAATACCAGCCGATGAATGATTTCATTACAGTGGTGATCACATCTGTCTGATAATTCATCTTATGATAGCTAATTGTTTTCATGGTATTTTTATGTATTGGGTGTATAACATCACATCCCAACGAAACACAGGTATCAACACAACACATCATTTTTATGAGACTTATAAACAGAAAATGAAAGCACAAACATCTTATACATCTTCCTTTCTTTATACATACATGTTTTTGTTTCGTTATCTTTTCTGTATGTTTGATAAATCTGCGACCAAAGAAGGGGGTGAGTTAAGAGGATTCCATCAACACACTCGGTTAGACTGAAAGACTCTTCGATACATTCACTGATTGTTGTATTCACTCTTTAACAACATAATGTTAATATCGCAGTATGTAAGCCTTGTGTTAAAGTGACACAAACTGACTTTATTTGTTTGTTTTTGTTGTTGTTGTTGTTGTTGTTTTTGTTTTTGTTGTTGTTTACATTTTTAAGCAGGTGAAACTACTATCACAAGAGCTTGTTAAATTATTCTAGTGTAATGTTAATGTCGACGCATTGCTTCTAATACATCACAATTGTCTTCTGAAATCTTTAGAATATAGTTGATTGCATAGTAGAGATGTCCTCAATAGTTTTATATTACGTATAATAAATTACGTCATCAGATCGTATACAAGTTACGTCACCAGATTTAAGTCTAATAATAGTAAGCGTTAGTGATGATTAAGCATGCTTTAGTGAGAAGATTAATGCGAGTACCTTTAAATGTGTTACAGAATTAAATTACGCCTGGAAATGTGTACAGCTTGCGCGCACCCCTTTAAAGAAAACCCCCATTTTTTTTTGCGTTGCTAATTTAGCAATTTACTGCGTACTTGATATATTTGTGACTTAACATCAATATTGGAGCCAAGATTGCATGCATATTCGTGTAACGCTCACAGTCTTAATACCATGGTTTTAATCGTATCATTTTTTCTTCAAAAAACGAGTCATTTCTGGTTCCCTTTGAAAAAAAACCCCACCAAAACAAGATTGTAACGATTCTAACGAAACCAAGCATTTCAATTCTGCTCAAATTTGAAACAAAATATATTGTTTGACGACCCAGTTTTGACTAAATAAACAGCTTTTACCTCCAGTGAAACAAAAAGTACAGATGGTTGAATAATCGAAGAAAAATTTCGTGCAAAGTAGCGTTGCATTCCCACCGGTGATAATCTACGTTTGCTTCAATACATCCCATTATGCTGCTCCTGATCAGCATGACGAACCGTAACTTGGAATGGATCAATACTCCGGAGACCCTTGATGTATGTAGTTCTAGTTATCCATTGAGATGAACACAAAGGACTCACGTAGCAGATGTGTATCCAAACTGATGTCCCCTAGTTGTCGAAGTACAGTTCTTTTTTTTGCCCCGGGGGTTAACACTGTCTATCATCCATACATGCACCCATTTATTAGATCAACTCTCGATGTACAAATACGTGTATATAATGTCATTAAAATGGCCACTGCTTTGCTAGTTATAATGACGAATGAATTACAAAAAAATGAAGAGATATGTGGACGCGAAGCAAATTGGTAAACGTTACTTCTAAATAGAGCCTGGAGGTGGCAATAGATAGGACACAGGGGAAATCGAAGATTTCATAAGCACTCAAGTAAAATCAATATTGTTACAATTCAAAGATTATATATTTGTACTCTCAGTTCACTTTTATCCGTATTGTGATTTGCTATCTGCTAGCAGTATATTATTTTCAAACGTATGACTGTACAGTATAAATGAAATATGTACTGCAATGGGTTGATTGCTAACATAATTTCTGAGACGTCATTGATACTCTGTACGGTGACTTACATGTACTGTTCTCAAGAGCAAATATTTATATTCACCCGATGGGTATTGAATTGGTGGCATTCTACGTCGCATTTGAAATCATTTTGAACTTTTCCGCTCTTTGAATCATTGAGCATCTCTGAATTCGGGAGGCTTTCCCTTTGATTGTGCACTTTGCATAAATTAACTATTGATTTGCATACATATTATATACATCTGAGCGCTAGTTTTCTCATCTTGATTTGCTTGCGTGTTTTTATTTCAAGTTTGAACCAAAGTAACGTAGAATTGGGTATAGCCAAACTGCGCATTTCCTAACACTTCATCGAATTTGCAAAACGTGTGAATTGATTTCATAACATGATGATTTTCATAATTATTTCCACGTCAAGTTGTGTGTATTGTGAAAATTAAATCGAACTGCGAAAAGAGCAAAGTTTAATGCTGGCTATTGAGTGGTTTGAGAAGAAATGTGCTACAGTCAAAAACCTTCTATCACAAAATATAACGAAACTCAACACATAGTTTTTAAGTGTTGGTTTTTGATTCAACAAACTGCAGAAATATTTTGATAGGAGGTTCGTATCAACCATGATGTCTGTCTGCAATATTACATGTGCGTCCATTCCCTTTTTTCAGCTCGATTACATTTCATTGTGTTTCTCTATAAAAAAAAATACTCAAGTGTATGAACCATATCAAAAAAGAGTGCGTCTCAAACAGAGCTTGTCATTTCAGCTTATATATTTTCTGAAACTTCATACCCTTGAGATTAAATCATTTGATATTGTTGGACCACATATTTGAGCGTCTGTGTGTCTCGCACTACCCATGGAACCTGATTGAACTTCCGCTTGAGTGTGTTTTCATCTGCAATCTGCCGTTTTTCTCCTGTCAAGTGGTCCCAGTCAGTCATCGGGCTTATTGCGTTCTCGTTACTTATGAACAAGTCATCATATTGCCTGACAAGAGCAATCCAACCAAATCAAAATGCAGATTAAGTTTCAGAGCAAAAAAAATGAACAAATTGAAATAAAAGAAGGTTCAGTTCGTGCAACTGGTAACCACGGTTCATTTTATTCATTCCTTGTGCAATAAAACCACTCTGTTGAGAGTAATCAATATACGATGACATTGTTACTTTCATGTTATAGTGTTGTTTCGTGTCATTCAATTTAGATTATCGTCGTTATCAGTCAATGCCAACGTACTCGTATATCTATGCTAATATCCAAAACGCAAAAAAAATAACCATTTTCATTGTTGATAACAAGCACTTTGCTTAAGAGTTCACCAGATATTCTGTTAAATGTAATCCTAATAGATAACAGTATATATACAGATTTGTATTTTACATATTTTATTTTTAGAATGACATGACAGGTTGGCTATCAACCGTACAGTGGTTTTTCAGTATGTACCTATATGAAATCAATATGTCACTTAACTTTGTAAGTTCAGGGCTATGCTACTTCCCTTGGCAATAAGTCTCCAAGCTACGCGGATTAAGTTGAATACTGCACAAGAGCAAGATTGGGATATTTGATACGGCTGACCATATAATTATATTTCCTATATAATAGTGTACCCAGTAGCAACCGCAGTTATAAATAGCCTCCATACCATTGTGTAGTGTACATGCATACCAACATAAACAGACACATTTACATCTACCTACCTACCTACCTACCTGTCTGTCTGTCTGTCTGTCTGTCTGTCTGTCTGTCTGTCAGTCTGTCTGTATAGTGTAATGTATTTTAAAACATAAATATGCACAGCATAGAGATATACATAAGGACTAGTATGGTAGATTTAGGAATATATGTAATTTGTACAAATTATGCATCAAAAATCATCGGAATAGATGTTTTAAAAGTGCTTTTTTGATTGACAGATTCTCAGAGCTGATAAATGTTAGAATATACGTTAAATCATGTTCAACATGTTTACAGTATCAATGTTCTTGGGCGAAAACACAGGAGCTTACAAAAGGCCTATGAATAAGTTTTAGTGTTTATGTTTATGATTATTATTCGTGCTTATGTAAAAAAAGGTAATTGTGACCCAATGAAAAGCTGCGATTGTGTGCGATTTTTCAAAATCATTTTAAAATATATTTCTATTGGTATTAGTGTTGATAATATAGTTTTATCTTTTTAGAGATATTGTGTCGGAGTTCCGGTGTATTTTAAAATTCCTTTTGATTTTGAACACTCCATTGTGTTATTTGTGTATCAGTAATCAGGATAACTGCATCTCTATTTACTTTCAGGTGCATTTTTAATTCCTTATCTAACATTCTGGGCCTTTGCTGGGGTGCCGCTGTTTTTCATGGAAGTGTCCCTCGGCCAATTTCTGAATATCGGTGGACTTGGAATTTGGAAGATATGTCCCGTGTTCAAAGGTAAATGTTTCGAACCCCGAGATCAGTTTTATTTGTGTTTACTGTAACTTTGTAATGTTTGGTAGTTACTTCGTATGGAAGGTTTATTGCAATGGGTTGCAATTGATTGCTAACATAATTGCTAACATAGTTACAAATTAGCATTACGTGTGCATGTGCTTAGGTCCTTCCACCAACAAAATTGTTGAATCAATTCTCAAGTGGTACAGCTTTCATTAGAAATGATTTCGTGACGTAACATTTGGGGGTACCAATAGATTGGTAAACCACTATGACCTCTGCTTGCTAACAAGTGCACATACCTGTATCACACTGTATCCACTCAAATTGTGTATTGTGGATTGCGTATTTTGTAAAGAAGGTTGCAAAACACAAAATAGTAAAATCATAGACGTTTCTAGCCAGAGAATACTTGTTTTTATAGATGTAAGATAACCGTGTACACTCGATGCGACGGTTAATTCGTACAAAGACGTTGCAAAATACCTTACTTCGGTTTCAGACTGTATCCCTGTAATATTGCAAGGTACGTGCATGCTGTTGTAAATTCAAGCGTTCTCCAATACATCAGTAAAACTTAAGGGAGCTTCGTAAATCCGAATAACATGGAGGTCATCGTATAGCTTTAAATAAGTCGATGATACAAAGGGCTCTGATTTAGAATATAAAGTAACTCAAACGCAGCTCCAAAATGAATGCATCATCATTTTTTGTTGGCGTGAATTTATTAGCTACTTCTTCACCACCAACATCTTTCAGGGGTTAAACATACTCGTACTTAAAGTGGCATGTTAAAGTTACATGTAAGTCAGTAAATATAATACAAATCCACGTTACACAATGAAGCTTATACCCCCAAACAAATCTCTAGATGTACTCTAGATGCAGGCAGCCAGAAGTGGTCAAAATTGCTTCTGTTGCTCTATCGTAGCATTGTTGACTTATTGTAACATCTGTTATTTCACTCTGCTCTCTGTCGTCAATCGAAATAAACTTGTGAAAATTTCTTTCACTGCAGCTAAAATTGTGGGCCTGCCTACTCTTGCTCTCTCCGACCTTACTGACCGTGCAGTACTGCGCAAAGCA
Source organism: Glandiceps talaboti (assembly GCF_964340395.1). Lineage (NCBI taxonomy): Eukaryota > Metazoa > Hemichordata > Enteropneusta > Spengelidae > Glandiceps > Glandiceps talaboti. Next base: position 28,215,624 of record NC_135549.1, read on the forward strand.
CGTGTGATTGCTGTTGACGATAAACATCCACTTAATGCATATTTTGATATTCTCCCATCTGGTCGAAGATACCGTTGTCTTAAATGCTCAAAAGTTCGATACAGAAAGAGTTTTGTCCCATCAGCCGTCAGATTGTTCAATCGATGCTAAGTTGTATTTGTGTGTCTTGTCTATGTTTTTACTCACCCTTTTCAGGGGTTTTGTATACATTGTTTTTATTTATTATACACAGTTGTGAGCTGTAAACTATGTATCCTTTGAGGACTAATAAATTATTAATAATAATAGAAAAACAAAAGGTACCACAAGTATATTCAACATAGAATAAATAAATAAATAAGTCATCTTACGTAGAGTGGTTTTCTTCCAAAAAAAAAAACAGTTTACGTATTTTCATGGCAAATAATGTAAATTTTCCAAGTGGCGGTGTCTGTAGACTGCGTTAACAAAATAAATTTCCAATCACATGGAAATAAAATTGATGTCATAATATGCGTTAGCAGAATAAATTTCCAATCACATGGAAATAAAATTTATGTCATAATATGCGTTAGCAGAATAAATTTCCAATCACATGGAAATAAAATTTATGTCATAATACAATTTTATCATATACGAATGCCTGAGCAAGCCTGATGCTTGACTCTAGATAAATAGTTGTTAAATAGATACATAGAAAACTAAAACAAAAACAACCATCAAGGGACCCCCCCCCCCAAAAAAAAGAAGAAGTTATAGACATTCAATTTGCCCCTTTTAAACTTTACATTTGCAAATTGAATTTCGCTTTTAAACGTTACAGTTGCAAATTGAATTTCGTTATTATTCATCGGAGATAACGCAATTCAAGATTCAGACAAAATAAGAAATATCAAAACTTCTTGTTACATATAAAACGACAGTTATTGATTAAATATTGATTTTGTTTGTGTGTGCTAATTCTACAAAGAAATCATCTGCACAGAATTTATTGAATGAGTTCTATTCACAAGGATAACGAATTTCCAGAATACATCCCCAATGAATATTATATTTTTATCAAAACATCTCACATAAGAATTGATCGTCTGCAATCGAAAGCGGGATATTCTATTTCCGAATTGAACTTCCATTGTAAACCCATAACGCTGTATCTAATTAAGGGATGTCTCACATTATCGCATAAGCTGACGAGGAAGTGAAATTCGATCATGGGGCTGGTAATTGTATGTGAGGGGCGTAGGTATAGATATGATTAAATTCACATTATTAGTATTATTATTATATTGGAATTAATGTTCGCACTTGACTGACTTTCAAAAAATTCAATTAATATGTAATTCTTCAAATAAGGCAGAATATTCAACTGATTGACAGACAAACCAAGGAAGGACACATTTCATGGTAGCGGGTAGGAGCTCGGTGGCTGATGCAAGTAATGTTAAGCCATGATGCAAAGTTTACTGATAATTAGTAATTGGTTACTTGTAATTTGTGTTTCTATTTGCAATTTGTTCTTATTTGTCTTTAATTACCTTTTTTCCTTATGAATCACAGAACGTCGAGTCATTCCAATTAAATAACTGAGTTGAATTCCAATTAAATAACATGGTTTGTTCTTATCATAATTAAAAAACGTTGATTTATTTAATTATAAACCTAATTTAATTAAATACAGGCTGTTCCAGCTGTATTTTTCTACTATTATGAATAAAAGAAAATTTAATAAAAACCTGGCGCACACGTACATGGGAATAGTCGCGAAACTATACCCACCAGAAAATAACGGTCGAGTAACCAAAATTATCAAACATCGTATGCTAGATATTTGGCTCAAGGCCACGGGTGACCAAAATGTCACTAAAATTTGTCTATATTGAGTAGTAACATCGAACAAGATAAAAGTTTGACAGTTGTTCAATGATGGTTTTACATGTCACACAGTGGTTTTTTTTGTATTCATGTGCGACTACACGTCAGTCCTGCGAATATATTCTTGTGAGTTTGATAACGTAAAATTGTAAAATCACATCTTCTCCGATAACATGAGACGATCCCTAAGATTGGACTCATTCTTGTTCCATGATGAGCAGCAAACGGCGTTATTATATTTCCGACTTTCAATTAAATTGAATGTTGTCCATTTCAGTAACCATTACATGTTAAACGAGATATTAAAACCGGAAATCAGTGCTCGAACATTAGATTGGCTATAAACGTTGAAATACTTTTTTTTTGTCGACAGGTGTTGGCTATGCTGCTGTCGTCATTTCCGGTTTGTTGGACATCTATTATATCGTTATCATTGCATGGACTCTGTACTACTTATTTGCGTCGTTCACAAACAAACTGCCCTGGGAATCGTGTGGAAATTCATGGAACACCGAATACTGTGACGTCACGTTGCTTCGTCCTTCGCAAGTAGATCCAAGTAACTACACTGCATCGAATGACACTCTGATTAGCGTCTTCAGCAACTTTACATTCGGGACAGCATCCAACAATGGCAGTTATCAGGTTGCCATGGCAACGTCTTCATATAACCTATCCAATGCTACTACAAGTGACGTGTTTATAAATGAATCGTTGAAAGTATCACCGGTAGAGGAATATTGGAAGTGAGTTTATTACAAAATGTTAACAGCTTTCCGTTTCATAAACTTAAGGTCTATTTGTTAAATGAAATTTCCCGGCGAGTACAAATTACCAGTCAAAATGCTGAAGGTAGCTATTTTTTTACGTTTCAGATTCTAAATAATGTTTTATTTACCAAACTTGAACAGGAAAAATAAAAGCTTCACATATTAAAATTAAATAATTAACGAGGATTATTCCTAGTTAATAATTTTAGTAGTGGCACGTGAGATTTTCTAAAAGCACTTTCGAATAATTATGTTCTCTAAAACTAGGTCTTCAAAACTGATAGAATTAGTATAACTTAAAACATTTATATAATTTCGACATGTACCTTTAAGTTATTCAAGATAGAACCTGCAATGAGTGTACTGTGTAATTAAAACATTAAAATGCCAATATGAATAAGGATTGGTACTGATTTTATAAAACGATTTTAGCTTATAGCTTCCTACTTGAAAGATTAGTGTGACACGACATTGCCAAAGTCTGTGTTTGTAACTTAATGAACAAAAAATATATAAAACGTGTGTAAAAATGTGTTATTATACGTACACTAACAAACATTTAGTAATCTTTTGCAATTTATTGAGTTATAAACACAGACTTAGTCAATGTTGTTTCACATTGATTTTTCAAGTAGGAAGCTATGCTAAAATTGTTTTATAAATTAAAAAGTAAATAAATACCCAAGCATCATCCATATTGCCACTTTAATGTGTTGTCAATTTGACAATCACAAAATGGTTTTTCGATAACAGAGTATAATAATCCGATAATCTAAATTATGAGAACACACGATTTTCCTAGTCATTTCACATATTTTTGTTAACAATAAAGAAAGAAAACGCATACAAAAACATATCAGAAGATATACAGATAAACGTCGAAATCGCTTTCAACTGGTAGTGTTCATGGTTCAATCATTGATATGGCAAGTTTTGACTACAGCGATTTGTAATGTTGACGATGTTGTGTGATTCGGTATTTTCACTTCAATCAACAAAGTCTTCGTTGATGATCAATCACCCCGCTCACTGCTGTATGAATAGACTTACACAAACGTTGTACTCAAATTATGACTTTTATCAAAAAGGTTCGTAGAGTTGAATTTGCTACACTTTTTTCTCACGCAAGTTTAGCAACTACATTTATCTGCGGTGAAATTACAAAACTTGAGTCTGTATGCGAACCATAACACGTTGATTGTCGCAATTGTTCAGTTATCCGAACCAGCAGCGTTTTCCCCTGATATTTTATTGATCTGTGTCAATGTTAACTTTTGACCCATCTGCCCGTCCATATTTTAACTTGGTATTCATGAATGCCCTGCTAAACAGAAATGTTGTGGCTGACATGTTGTATTTCCGTAATATAGACTGTATACCAGATTTAAGATTATCTCCAAGTTTATGTTCTTAATGTAGATTAGTGTAAAACGGTGTGCATTAATGACATGGATTTCAATGTTTACATTACCAGGCTAACAGGTAATCCCTTTCTTGCCAAATACGCACAATTTCAATTCTTCAATCAGATAGATCCTTCATCGCTGAAAACATTATCCAAGAAAGATGGTATTTATATGGTTCAAGTACCAATAAAACCCCGTTAGTAGACTCAACGTAACATTCGCATTATGAATTCCTTTCAGGACATAACGATTGTCTGTGCTTGATTTGAGATTGTATCCAATACATACCTATTACACAGAATCCACCACTAGACTAAGCGTGCATTTGGCGCATATTAAAAGAATCGTTCGAATTAAAAATGTACAGTATTATAGTCATGTATTATTCCCGAATATTTGTATTCGTTCAGCCAAGAAAAAAGACGTGACCTAAGGGCCCTTATCACTACGAGTCGGTAGACGAGTAACAAACCGTTAGTAGGTCACGAGTATTTTCCGCCTGAAGAAAGATATTGGGGAATTATACAATTACACATACTCAAGCATAATTAATGGAAAATTGGGAAAAATAAATCGGTGGTTTGGAAACGTGTTGACTCGTATTTCTATCACATCAGAACTAGCGACGTAGACATTGGTTTCCGTGACATAAAACGATCAGGTTATATAATCCATATTTTCTGTTCAAAGACAATAACTTGACTTGTGTCTCTGTTATCTTTCTACAGACCATAGATGACACATATTTGCATACATTAAATTATGTAGCACTGAAAAACCATGCCACATTTAAAATACAATTCTTTCCTCAAAGTTTCAGCAATACGGCTGAAATAATGTATTTCTTTGTCGCCCCCCCCCCCCCGTCCACTAATATTCATCCAGACGTGAGTTAATTACTCGCATCGACATTCTTAACTTACCAAAGCTTGCATCAGACTAATCGTTACAAGTCGACGTTGATATTTCCCTTGATAGATTGATAAGATATTCTTTCGTGAAATCACTAATTATTTTGATTTGGCTGCACACAGCATTTGACGACGTCCATTTTAAACACAGACCCCCCGGACTCCAAAATCTATGATTAATATAAGGCGAACAATACCAACCATTGAGGTCACTGTGTATGATATTTAGCAACTCAGACCCCTGAGCACCAAGGGGTATAAAATAAACCAAAGATCAACTGAAAGATTGCGATCTACATGCACTTCACTGATATCTTTAAACATTCGTGCAGTGTCTATGCTCGAATGTTATTACAATTACAGTGACGACTTGCTGCGATCTGGTTGAACCAATTGAGAATTAATAGCTGTGATTTTTTATATTCATATTGAAATTTGTATTTCAGTTTATGAGCATTGAAAATATCCAATTAGAGTTACTGAAATGTTATACATGTCTGAATTATAAAATGTGTTACTGTAACCATATTTGACTTCAGAAAATGTGATAAGAAACATACGACGGATTACAAGGAAACGTGTAAAGCCAAAATGACACGGACAAATAGTTTTCGTACCCAAACAAGTGATAATTGTAAATTAACAACGACTAATTTGTTTTTGTTTTCTATATTTCGATGTCACTTTCTTAACTCATCGCTACTGTCTGAACCAATGACAGGGAGTTCTTTGGTTGCAATACTCATTACTTGTTTGTTCCTTTACTCTACAGACGAGGCGTTCTTCAAATCAGTGACGGTATACATAATGCAGGAGTAGTACGGTGGGAACTAGCTCTGTGTTTACTTCTTGCCTGGCTTCTGACCTACTTTTGTATTTGGAGGGGTGTTAAACAAACTGGGAAGGTATGATAGACCTGTATTTCTTTTTTGCTTCCACACCAGTGCGTTGTGCTTGTTATGCACCAGATTATTTGTGTATGTGAGTGATAGTGTGTCTGGACAGGGATAAGAGTGAGTGAGTGAGTGAGTGAGTGAGTGAGTGAGTGAGTGAGTGAGTGAGTGAGTGAGTGAGTGAGCGAGCGAGCGAGCGAGTGAGCGAGTGAGGGAGGGAGGGGGAATGACTGAGTGAGTGAGTGAGTTAGTGAGTGAGTGAGTATGACAGGTAGAAAAAAAACACAAGTAGAAGGGTTAAAATGAGAAGGAGGGGTACAGATCACGAACAATGTCAGGCCTATAATTATGCATAATGAATAATGCACCCTCATACTTACATAAACCGTCTCTTGCAGGTGGTATATTTCACAGCAACATTTCCATACGTTGTGTTATGTGTTCTTCTAATTCGTGGAGCAACTTTACCAGGTTCATTAAATGGAGTTCTGTTTTATATAACACCACAATGGCATAGACTACTGCAACCACAGGTATATACGGTTTATTTCACTTTCACTCAGATAAGCTCAATTGAAGCAATATATTGTTGAAGTGGCCATATGGATGACAATTAGTTATTTATCTGGCAGTTTTAATTAGTAAAACAAATCTACTACACTTGTCTACTTGGAAGTACAATGTGAAAGAACATATATCAAGTCCTTGTTTGTAACACAGTTAAACACACATTTTAGGGGGGGGGGTTGCAGTTTTTTGAGTTATAAACATGGACTTGATGTAGTTTTTTTTTTTTAATTTTACATTTCGAAGTAGAAAAGTATAGTAAAGGTTTTTTATAGTTAAGAATTCAACAATACATATCATGTGACCCTGTTGCATGGGTATTTATTACTTGCAGTAGAAAAATACATAACAATATTATATATTATTTGGTCAATGACACTCCACGAGCTTAGGATAAGCGATCCAAAGGACGAAATGCCAATAGAACGTTTATGAATTAGTATTGTGGACGTAATGCCAAAAATCACATGAAGTGATATAGTTTTACTAAGTATATATTCGTTCCTGTTTAAGGTATGTTGTGAAAAACTGGGCATTTGCATTATGTCGATCATTTGTATTTGTAAAACCAAATTAGTGGAAATTTGAGGTTTTCACTTGACTGTCATTGTTCTTTCGAGTGACCAACAATACTACCCCTCCATTCAAAAGTGACACTAACTTGTTGTCTACAGTTTGCTGGTTCTAAACTCCTACACACCTATCCTAAACCGGCGATGGGTACTATTTTTTCTGTTACTGTAACAATAAGCTTTCCTTAAAAGAAACACGTGTTTTGTTATTTTCTCCATGTACTGATTTACCTCGCATATTTCACGGGGTGCAACATATGAAGTGTTCATGAACCCTTTTCTTTCGCTAGGTATGGATTGACGCAGGAAGTCAGATATTCTTCTCTTTTGGACTTGGTCTTGGATCGTTGGTAGCTCTTGGCAGTTATAATGACTACCACAACAACTGCTACAGGTAAATGTACTCGCGTCATATTCATGTATTCACTCTTCATATTCTTCGTTTTACAGCGATGCAATCTAGAAACCATTTTACGCAATCACATTTAAATGAGTTTTTCTGCAATAACCTGTGTTGAATACACGAATGGTTTGTCTGTGTTTCGATGTTGATGATAGCTAAACTGGTGTATGCTTGGTGTTTCAATCATGGGACATTTAATTAAATAATTGTGTTTAACACAGTGGCCGGGTAGACATATTTTAACTCTAGACTAACAATAGCACAGACACAACCCTACAGACCCTACACATATGTAGGGTCTATATGAATTACACACAGCAGGGTCCCTTGCCTAATCACACTGAACAGTGATAAGCATTGCTATTCTTTCACAGTGCAGTGAAAAAGGGGCTTCTAAAGCAAACTGCCAATTTCAAACACACGGACTTGATGACTTTTATGGCTGCAAATGTTCACGTGTTCAAATGTTTTCTAACTGATAATCAACATTTCAACAACCTACATCCCCACTGTGTGCGGCACCTACATTGTATGAAAGTGTTTCTTTTGCATTGGAAGTTGTCTATCTAAGGGTGTGTATTACATGCCATATTACATGAGTGAAACACCAAGCCAACTTCATTTAAGCTGTAATGTTGATGACATTATATTTCTGTTTGTTGATGTGTTAATTATCTCGCATCTTTTAAAAAGTATCCCTCGATTACTGCTTAAAGGCCAGGGTTTCTATCCCAGGTTCGATTTCACCTTATTATTACTGATAAACTAGTCCTCTAAAGGGACGATCGTACAATGTCGCACAAGCTAAACAAACGAACATACATGCAGTTCGTTTAGGTCAACCCCCCAAACCCCCCCCCCCCCTTCCCCTCATCCCCTTAAACGAACGTTCGTAAGTACGACATTAAACCGTTATAATATGATGCAAACTATGATGAAAACTGTGGTCACACCACTATGATCGATGTAATGTGAAAACGTGATTGTCAACACACTAAAATACTATCAGAAACCCAGCACTGTATCTTTATTACATTGGAACTAGTGATTTTTTATAAACTTATCAACATATCAGTAGTGAATACCAAAAGCTGTTAGCATTGAAGGAGTGAACGTTTTTTCGTGAAAATTTGGTTAGAAGTGCGAAAATGAATTTCAGCAATTTCATTGACGACAGACCTCCCCTCCCTCCCCCCCCCCCCCACGGACGAAGTTTGCTTATTGAGCTTTGTGACACACAGTGTGCGATCGTCCCCAAAGGCTTTACACACGTGTCGTGTGTATTTACATTCTTGATATTTTAACAATTTTCAGTGACTATATTGTACATGTGTGATTAAAAAAACCAATACTCTAGTTACATCTAGTGTAGTTTTAGTTTAAGATTGTGTCCGTTAATTCTCAGCTGACATATTAATCACAGTTATATTTTCAATTCACACGTACTAGCAGATATTCCGTACACGCTCAGCCACGTACATCATCGTATGTAGTTTCTGACAAATAAATGGCAGTGACTTATTTAATTAATGAATGAATCAATTAATTAATTGTGATTAGTCATGGTTCAAATTCTTGGGATACTGATTTAGTGGAAGATTATTTGACACTCGTAAAAAATAATAAATTAATAACGTATGTCTGTCTGTCTGTCTGTCTGTGTATGTCACGGTAAATTAAATGTTCATTAACATGTACATCTACTCCTCTGACGGAATTTCGTCATGGTTCGATTCCATCAATTCCCGTGGCATGGAAACATACTACCTGCAGGCCAAGTCCGAAATAGCACAGAGACTTTAGGTACACGGCTTCAAAATCTCGTTCTCCAGAACGGCCTGAGTATGCTGTGTCAGATGGAGTTCGGCTACGTTCAGACCGAGAATTGACGATATTTGTATATATTTACGTATTGAACAGAGATGCTGTTATCGTTGGATGTGTGAACAGCGCCACCAGTCTGTTCGCTGGGTTTGTGATTTTCTGTATTATCGGCTTCATGGCGGCAGACCAGGGAAAAAATGTCGAAGATGTCGTTGATCAAGGTAAGTCTGGATTTTTAATTTTTTAATATATCGATTCATTTGTATCATCACGCACGTCGTAAAAGCAGAGGCCAAGAAATAAAGGTTTGAAGTAGATCAATGAATTGCAACCCCCCCCCCCCCAAAAAAAAAAAAAAAAAAAAAAAAAAAAAATCCGCAAAATCAATCCGGCAATTATTCAAAGAAAGTATAAGTACTAGCACAATGCGCGCACACATGGATCCGGATATCGAAAGAATGGATATTAAAGTTTCGCTTGTGTGGATGCTGGAGCAGTCTATTTGCAATCAAAGAGACCTTAATAAAATTGTATTTCTTACCAATAAGGCAATATTGTCGAGACCTCTTTGACTGTACACAGTCTAATGGTGGAGGGGCAATAAGTGAACGAAGGTAACACATTATTAGACAAATAAAAGTTGTTACATCCAATGTATATCGAACAAAAGCAGTCCCCTTTCCAATTGGATCTAAATTTATCACTGTGGGTTTTGCTATCACCAATTTGTGTTATTTGTTGAAAACGTGTATAACTACAGCCTTAACCATTACTGCGTGCTAAACACGATAAAGTTATGAACACTTCGTTGACAGTCGTCTGAACGCAGTATCTGCAATGGATGTAATAATCGTTACGACCGGATATGGGGTTTGCGGAACGAGGTTGTACGGCGGAAGGGTCCGACTTTAGGAGGGCCCGTAAGCAGTACTACCGAGGTCCGCAAAACTCATAAAGGTTTTATCATATACCCCGTGTAGTGGCACATAAACGTCATTTGAATCAAATAATCACATAAATTGACACTTAAATATTATTTCATACGCATAAACGTCAAAATAGTGAAGAAATTAACAAAGCCAAATCACTGAGCGAACGGATATCAATGAGCGCGCCCCTTACCATATTTGGGCAAAGTGTGCCGGTGGTCGTGAAACGGAAAATGATATTGCTCGGGTTCCATGCATGTGCTCTCCATTGAATTGCATTGGAATCGATACTGGGTATATGATAAACTAATTTATCACTCTCTCATTATTTCTGTTCCAGGACCTGGATTAGCTTTCATGGCATATCCATCAGCTGTTGTTCAATTACCTATTTCTCCATTCTGGTCGATACTCTTCTTTTCAATGTTACTGATGCTGGGACTAGATAGTCAGGTGTGTTACAATGAAAAATCATTTTAACTCGTCTAGCTTGACAAAATTCGGACCAACTTTCCTAAAATCTGTTGTCTGTAGCTCGACAGAAATTAATGTTACAAATTTTGTCACATTTTATAAAAATTGCCAAATCGTTCATCTGGCTCAACAAAAATCTTCGGAGCATCCGTCTGACAGTGTGTCAATAAATATTATTTTTTTTTACAGCTGATTTCAAAATACCATTCAACAGCTCTGTTTGATACAACCAAGTAGAAATTAATAAGAAACTGTACATGCTACGCTTTAAAAGATCACAATTTATTGCAATATTTTGTCTAATTTAAAGGAAATAAATCATTGAAATCAACATACCGGAACTAGACGAAGACACGTGGACGCCAATGCTTTGATGTTTGCATTTGATGTCTGCATGGTGGTACATCATTTTATTTCATTTAGACAAAATATTGCAAAAACTACATTCAATCAGTCTCGCTATGTAACAGTGTAGCATGTGTAATTCTTAGTAGTTTCTGTGTGATTATATCAAACGGAGCCGCTGAGCGGTATTTTCAAATCCGCTGTAATAAGTTAACATTGTCATTGCTACATTTCATCAGCTGGCTAGCTGGACAAAGGTCTGACTAGTAACATTGCTAAATTTATTATTTTGTCTGCATGAGACACCATTATATTAATTGTTATTGTTACACTATGAATCATTTGTTGGTGATCTACTTCCATAACGATATTGCCACGTGCCTCGGAAGAGACAATAGTCCATTGTAGTACAACCTTGACGATGCTGACGAGACGTCATGGAATTTTGTTTTGACTCTGTGAGCAGAAACTTTTATTACTACCTATGAACCCAGAGTCCATGAACATTCATTCTCATATAAGATTTTTTTTTATCCTACATTGAACTATTGATCTAGCCCCTAAGTATAAAGTTATATATTTTTTTTAAGTTCGACGTATACAAGGTATGTAATAGATCAAGTATAACCATATTACTCGTTTTATATTATGGCATAGCTTTTGGCAAAAACAGTTGGGGAAAGGTTGACTTGACAACATACTGAATTTTAAACTTAAAAGATCTCCGTTCAATTTACAACGTGCATCGAGTCTGTATAAACCCGTGTCATGGTTCTGGCGACGGCAATCTTAATCCACATGTTTTGCGAAAATCACAAATTTTAATTTAGAGGATTGTTTTTTTGAAATAAGATTCACAGGGTTGCTTAATTACACACTCACATGACTTTACATTTAATCTTTATTCCTTCAAATTAACATGGTAGATAAGATTATCTCGATAGAATACAAACTATGAGCAGTTTTAAATCGAAAATTGCCTGGATAAAGGTTACGGTAAAGGGATCTGTGTTTTTTCCACCTCATTTCGTATATAGCTGCTCGATTCAACTTTCAAGTCACATTCTACCTCGGATTATTTTTTTCTGATAGCCCGGATCTCTGTAAATTGCGATGAAAAATCATTGGAATTCCGAGACTTTCGTTTGGATTGTAATCTTGAAAATTTTCTCTAATCACTGCATAAATGTTCTCATGATCAAATGATAAGTCGTTCAAAGGTAATTTGTCAGCATTCTACTACGTGGCATACGTAATTACGCATCATATTGTGAAACCTCTGTGGTTTTTTGTTTTTGCAATATTAATACCATCATATAGCCCTGTTTTATCTCTATCTTTGAGCTGCAGGGCTGCTTCTTTGGAAGTAGTATTACAACATTGTTGACTACGTGTACAGTTCAGGCGTTTTATTGTCCGTTCGCGTTCTTGTATCAAAATTACACGTATTCGAAAACTTTTTACATCAACAAAATAAACAGTCGGATCTATACCATCGCTGTATCCATGTACGCTACGTAGTACATATACTCAGCGAGTGGCGATCCTGGAATGGAAGAATTTTGTGACCATTTTACTGTAAACACAGTTGTTCGAAGTGCAAGTGGTTGTACTATCGTTTCTAAATCCATTCATTTATGATCATCTCATGCAGGTCTGGAAGTTTCTGGTACTTACACGCTTTTATTTCCGAGATGTGTATTTATGAGGAAGTTAATTAAACACAGTTTTCATTGGTTGTTAAACATTATAACGATATCTGGCCATCATAAGGGCGATGTTTTCTTAATAACACGGTTGGCAATTGGCAATATTTTCTTACAATCTTATCACTAGCCTGGTCACTGCGCTGTTGAGATACATCGTTAGATGGTCGTGCCTTGTAGCCCTCGTGTTGATGCGAGAACTAAGAGGCACGATCGATCGCTTGATTGCAGTGAACCCTCACCTCCGTCCATCAACCGAGGATTACATAATCCTCGCTAATTTAATACACTCACCGTACATATTCGATTTTGAAAGTTTTCAAAATGTTCAAATAAATATAATACGCCGGAAGTCTTGATGAGGAAATATATATTCAGTGTCTTTCTTTTTTTCGTTTTACTTATTTTCCCTGCAGTTTTGCACAATGGAAGGGTTTATCACAGCCTTGGTTGATGAATATCCTAAAACTCTTCGAAAGCATCGTGCTCTGTTTATAGCGTGCTGTGCTTTGATCTCGTATCTCCTTGGACTGACGTGTATTACAGAGGTGAGTGAACTATATAACATCTCCTCAGATTAACGTGTATCATTTGTGGTGGATGAGTTTTACACGGATCAATGCTTGTGTAACAGTTCTTTTTAGAGTAGGTGGGGGATTACTCGCGATCATCAAATGCCATTTGTATAACTTACTGCGACATCATGTTTGTGTCGATGATAGCGTCATTTTAAGCCATATGAGGGGGATACATTAGACGACGTGTAGAGAACTTAATGGATTAATGGTGCTTGTCTTTATTTAAAAAGTACATTACGAATGAAAAACGTCATGTTTTCCCGCTTAACATCAATTAAACAGTCACCACTAAACGTGACGGCTACTATCAAACAAACACACACAACGTATCAATTTTTATTTTAACATGTGTCTCGCAGTATTCCGAATTGATTCATTCTCGCAAACCAGAGCTGTTATTTATTCTGCGACACTGAGAACCCTTTAGCTATGCGTCTTGGACGGTGCCGTAAAATAGGCCGTGGTTTACGACGATGGAATTGATTGCGTATAACGTGCATGTACTTATCAGTAATTATTGCAGACAAAAGCGGGGTGGAGGGGGGGGGGGGGTGTATTTTCAGGGTAAGTTTTTCCTTGGAAATAGTGGGCAGTTATCTTGCATGGATGTTCATTAAAATGTCACTCTAAGTTGTTTAAAAGGAGACATCGGCAAAAACGGTTTCAAAGTTTGCTTCAAATATTTGGTAGTATAGTGCTTTCTGAAAGATTGGAAGATTCGATTCGTCGTTGGCGGCGCTCTTGTTCGTAACCATTTAGTTGAGACTCGGAAATTAAAGGATTTTACACAGATATTAGTTATAGACCCTCCACCAACAGGATTGGTGGAGGGTTTATGGTTTAGTAGTACTTCTGCCAGTGAAATAGATGGTAAAGTTGCCACATTATCACTCATTCTTACTTCTTTTTATCTTGTTAGGGTGGGATGTATATCTTTCAGTTGATGGACTATTACTCTGCCAGTGGAATCAGTTTAATGTTTTTAGTATTTTTTCAAACAATTGCGATCTCTTGGGTGTTTGGAGTCAATCGTTTGTACGACGCTATCGAAGACATGATTGGTTTTCGGCCAAATCGTTGGTGGATGCTGTGTTGGACCATAGCAACGCCTGCTATCGTCATGGTAACTATAACTGTTTCTGTTGCTTTAAAGACTTAGGTTAGAAAAAGAGAGTTAATTGAAGCGAAATGGTCCGTAACTATTCAAACAAGTTGTAATACAGGAACAAGTTTTCTTCTTCTAATAAATATGTAAAGTTACCAGTGCATTGAAAAAGACAAAGATTTTAAAATGGAGATGTTGGCTTAAGCCTTCAATCATAGACACGTAACACTTGTCTGTGGTTCAATGCACCGATATGAAATTGCCAAATTTGGTAATCCTTTGCTTTTTGATACTGCATGCTTTGTTGAACCCACGGTGCCTTTACACATTATACGTATATACATCTGAGTCGATATGACTACCGAATTATTCTACACACACACGTGTATTTCTCAATTGTCCAAGACACGCAATAAATCCATATTTCTGGTGAAAATTAAAACATTGGTGACGAATACTCATAAAAATGACTTTTGGATTGGTCGGAATGAACAAATGACGTATTCTCTCTTTTCGTTTAACCCAATGACAGGCCGTCTTCTTATTCAGCTTCGTTAAGTATAAACGAATCACATACGGCGAAGACTACTTGTATCCTACATGGGGTGAAATACTTGGTTGGTTATTAGCACTGGCCTCGATGGTTTGGATTCCAGCCTATGCTGTATATAAAATAGCAATCACACCAGGAACTTTAATGGAGGTTGGTCTTCGTCATCTTAATAATTTAGAT
Organism: Glandiceps talaboti; assembly: GCF_964340395.1. Taxonomy (NCBI): domain Eukaryota; kingdom Metazoa; phylum Hemichordata; class Enteropneusta; family Spengelidae; genus Glandiceps; species Glandiceps talaboti. The sequence continues at coordinate 28,230,691 of NC_135549.1, forward strand.
ATTCAATTTCGATTTAAGGGAGGTGTAGTATTCTATTAAAATAATTAAGACCCTTGACATGGTGGAAACAGAACCCGGTAATACCATGCTGGTAATGTATTCGCCATTTTGTATGTAAGCGTAAATGAACCACGTGATGCATTATTTAACTTACCACCATTACCACTTGCGAAAGTTTTGTATTTGATCATGTACACTTTTTGCAGTACTCTCTAAAGTAGATGAAATGATACCCCAATCGCCAAGTATTTATTTTAAGGGACGTTCATGCAAATTTTACTTTCCGATTTATACAAGTACATACATCAAGAACATTACGCCCTCTCGTGTCTCATTTCACATTCAACCCTGAAAATATCTTGGTGCCGTTTCGTTTGCGCAGTTGAAGCACCATAAACCATGCCATCACTCTCATTCATGTCTCCATGATGTGCTGGTATCAAATAACATTCTAGATATTTTAAATACAATTTTAAATTTTAGATATTAAATTAAATTAAAAATAAAACAAGCGACCTATCGGTCAGAATAGCTCCGCTGTTTTTTTTTTATTTAATTTTTTATTTTGGTGACATGTAGAAGTGGTTCAGGTCTTCAGCTCTTCGAGTCACTATGCAGTTTTGTTTTAGCGATGCAATAAAGTGGTTAGTGGTTTCATATGATGTCTCACTATAAAACACATTTTACACAGAAGTTGGTAATGTATTGTACTTTTATACCATAGTCACCATTTTATAACAAAAATCTACTGTTATGAAAAATTGCACAAAATCTCAGAAAAAAATGACTGGGAAATGCACACAAGAAAAAGAAAAAAAGAGGATTTTGAGGTTGGCTATAAGTAATTCCAGTGTCTTACAGCTGTAACCCTGGAAAATTTTAATGAAGAATGAAATAAACTAGGGATCTAAAATAATTTTGAGGCAATTTGAATTTCAATTTTCTAACAAATTTACAAAGTCAACAACATTCAACTTGTTCTAGTTGTGGTAGATATATATAGGGAAGAAATGTATTAATCGCCATCTTAGTTTCCGTACGGCGACAATCTCAACTACCCGGAAGAGAGTCATTCTCAGCCATACGTTACAGTGGTAACACTCGTTCATGTTCGGTTACCTTTCACAAAGAAAACACAACGAAATGGTTGAAATGATCTTTTTTTAATTTCTTTTCATCACAACAACAAAATCTGCGTGATCAAAAGTGTTGTAAACTAAACCAGAAAGAATTATCGGACTGGCTAAACTTCCCGATGAACTGGAAGGTCCTACTACTTCCAAGTAAGCCTCGATAGTACTATAGTACGTGAGAAAATCGTCTCAAACTAGCGATACAACTTTCAAAATATAACTTGACATGTCTTCATTTGTTAGAGTTATACAATTCAAGACGGGTTTTCACTCGAAAACAACAATTCTGTGAATAATGACAGTGACACTCTGAACGCAGCGATTTCTCGGACGATGTTACCACTGTAACGTATGGCTGACAACGACTTGCTTCCGGGTTAGTCCCTCGTGCATACGGGTGGATTGTCGGCGATTAATACATACATGTACATCGTCTGATATTTTAATTCACAGTGTTTTTTGTGACCGGCGCCTGTCAGCAGACTCTGCCATTTTTTTCATCATTCCATTGTATTTAAACCTTGTACTTGACATTTCGCAATATTTATAATTCTCAACAAAATACCTCAACATGCCTCACTTCGCTCGTACTCAAAGCAGCCCCGCACGTAGTCCTGCTTGCATACGGAGGAATTCGGGACTCGATTCTGACAATTGTCCCTCCCCCTCCGGTGTTTAGAGTCAAGTCAGTAATACAGACTCGTGCACCCGAGGACTACCCCGCGCGGTATGATCACTGACACTGATGATATGATGAGAGAGAACCTTTTCGGATTTACATGTAAAACGGGGAAAGATACGCAAAACATAATGCAAAGTCTGAAGCCAAATTAAAGTTGTAATTATTTTAATTATTTTTACTTGCCAAATATTTGCATTTTGGAAAGGCAAGACACGTTCATGTCGTTTAACTTTACATGTGAACTGTCGGCCATATTTAAACTTCAACCGCATGCCTGGCATGCCCTTCCTTACGCAAGTTGTCTGAATTCTGGTTCACTGTCATTCCAAATTGCACGACAATATAGAATTAACCACAAGTTACATGTTATCTGAAAACATCACACTTTTATAGTGGGTCTGAAGTGTGATTTTAGTGAGTACTAAGAACGTCCTGTGTTGATACTCAAGATACTTGCTGTGGAAAATCGCTCGGTCGAATGAAGTCACCTTCAGCTTCTGGTCGAATCAGGATAGAGTATGCAAATGAGGATGTTGCGGATTGGCTGATAATGTAGAAGGGTGCAGAATTGGATTTTACAACCCTGTTTCGAACAAACGTTTGTCATTTGGGCGCCCAATGCGTAGAATTATGACTATAGCACATATTACATTGCTTGTTTGACGTCAATAGTGTCTTTTGAAAAGTGGCAGTTTACTTAAAGTCTCGTCGACTGATTTCCAATATGGCGTCGGTCATTATGCTCATTAACATATTCATTTTTTTTTCAAATTACAAAAAAAAAATCATAAAAAATAAAAATGAGGATGTGCTGACTTGAAATTAACAAATCTGAGTAAGCTACCCCCTGCGCATCAACACGCCAGATATCAAAGCAATCTAATAAGAGGTTTTCAAGGAGTTGATGAAAATGACATTTTATGAAAAAAAATCATAAAAAATTGAAAATGGCACAGATCAACTTGGCATGAACAAATCTGAATAGCCTCCCCCCAGGGAACATGCACACCAAATATCGAAGAATTCCGACTGTCACTTATGGAGTAGATAGTAAAAATATAAAAGTTTGACGGACACCTATGATTCACTCTACTCTCTATACCTCAATACCCACCTATACCTAAAGCTACGCTTTCAGCTTTCGCTGACAGCGGAGCTAATAAAATTGTATTAAATTTTAAATTTGTGTGAATTTTAGATAATATTATTGTAAATTTTAATTAATGATTTAAAATGGGAATAGCTCGGTGTAGTATATGTATACTTGGGAGTTTTGTTTGAGTTTGTCTTTCTCCCCCCCCCCGAATCCTCTCTATCGGCGTTGTTATTGTTCTCTGCCATTCTGTCTGTCTGTCTGTCTGTCTGTCTGTCTGTCTGTCTGTCTGTCTGTCTTTCTGTATGTCTGTCTGTCTAGTGTACGTCTGTCTTCTCTCACTCAATTTATCGCATGTTGTCTTATAAAAAAGGTGTTTCTTTGCAACTTTTTTTGTGTGTGGAAATGTGTATGTTTCATCAGCAGTTTCTCGCGCAACAGCTAGAAATCCATGGGCAGCTTACAGGACATGCCTGTCATAGTTGTATTCACAGACATGTAACACTGAGGTCTGTTGACACAGCCATGTATACAGGTGTGTAATTGCTGACTCCTATACATTGCTGTGATCACATGACTGAGACATGGATGTACACACAGATGTATATCCAAAGCTGTGCGTACAAGTTCTGTTACAGTGTCGGAATATTTGGTAAGATTTCAGGACTGTATTTACGGACGTTTAACAGGTCTTTTGGTACAAATATGAGTTCAGATCTGTATTTTGTTTTTAGAATATCTCACAAACGGGCCGGGTTATACCAGTGTTTTAAAAGTACATGTACAAAACATATGACAGTACAACAAAACAGACCTGTGGCAGGCCTGTATACACATCCCAGTACACATGAGGCACTGTCATAAAAGAGACATGCCTGTACATACACTTCAATGTATCAGCAAGGTACCCACACTAGTGTAAACAGAATTGTAGTCACATCCCTGTTGACAGGCCTATGGCGACATTTCTGTTACTACCACGTGCCGTCGATCCTCGCTGCCACATAAATGGTATAGGGTCTGCGCAGGACCTGTTACTTTGATTTCGTGTGTAGTGTATTTTAGTCGGACAAAGTCTTCTATCATAATTATAATTACGAGGAAAATATTAAAGCAAGTTACGGTGTTGTCTTTGTCTTTTACAGCGTTTACGTATTGTAACCACACCGGAAATACCCATAGTTTTCCGACGAAGAGACTCCTCTGGCTGTTTGGTTCCTATGACAACGGTAACCGTAATGAGCAATAGCACCTCGTGTAACAACCCTCCGTCTTACTCGACTGTGATGCAGTGTGACAACAATGGCGTCAAGTTGTGAAGAATCGTCGCGTTAAGCCGTAAATTCATAAATTGTTATATAAAGTTGATCAAGAAGGAAAGTACACGCGTATGTAAAATGATTTATGACGTGACTGCGTCTTGGAGGTTTATCAAATCCAAAGAAAATCTTATAGAAAAGAAGGTGTGACTATTCAAATATTGATTGTGCAGTGAGAGTAAGCCTAGCCGGGAATGCAGGGTTAGTCGTGTAAAAGCGTTGCTACGGTGATTATCACCTGCGGCACGGAGATGAAAAATACGAACAGAGATATAATCTGTACTTTTCCTGTTTATTGTAGAATGTATTCTCATTAGTTTTCGACGAATTTTCTGATCATGTCCGGGTAGCTTAATGAGATTTCTCGTAAAATACAACGATTCCAATATCACAGAAGTTACAATAATCATGATGTAATGTTGTTTTGTTTATTCAATGAGTACTTTGGCCACTGGCCCACTGTACAGTCTCGAAAAAAGAGAAATCAAGATAATGTCAAAGTTACAAGTAATATATAATACAAAACATAATATGAAAGATTCAAAGAATATAATACGAAAATTAACAATTGAAAACAGTTTTTGCTCTTATTCAACGTCTTGTAAAAATAGTGTTCTTTTTTCAAAAGCATAAAATAAATATCTTGCACAGTTTCTTATAACAGTAGGATTTTGATTGTTCATAAACCTCAAAACTTTATAATCAGATAATGGCTTGTCTATATACATTGTGGCGGGGAATATACTTTTCTCTGAGTTCTTCATAAAGAGGACAAACAAATATAAAGTGTTTCTCATCTTCAATGGTATCCAGGCATACTGGACATAACCTGTCTTTGTGTTGGATCCCCAAATGTCTGCCCTTTTCAATCATAAGACTGTGAGCAGAAACTCTAAACTTTAGATGATGTAATGGTTAGATATGCAAAACCAAAAGACAGTGGCGATAATACCTGAAATGCGATTCAAATGTTATATTTCTAGCGCCTGGATTCTCCTCGTGATTCAAATGTTACATTTCTAGCGTCTAGATCAAGTTCTCAGAGCGATTCAGATGTTACATTTCTAGCGCTCAGATTCTCCGTTCATATCAAAGCCTTAGGTTAAAGCCATTTCAAGACTTCTGAAAAGTCTGATGTAGGAATGAGTCATTCACCAAATATACCGTCTATATATATATATATATATAGCTAGCAATCATGTCATCATTAATGTAATATTACTATTAAATGTACACATATCTGCATGACGCGTTCTAACCATTAACACAACATTGTATCATAGCAATATAGGAGATGTTTTGAGAAGTGTGTCAATTTGAATGTACTAGTAATATATAATGTACGCATATCTGCATAAAAAGTTTCTTGTCATTAACTTGAGCAATTGCTGCAACTTCGGCATTTTTTCGAATTCTTTTACCAAGAACCCTGAGATAGTCAATATTTCTCGTAAATATGCAAGAAGTCTTGTTATGTACAGTAGTGGTAGATTCTATCCACAGGTAAGTGTAGTGACTGCAGGTCATGTTGGTTTGACTTGCTTAGACAATACCTATTCTATGCACGTACATGTACCTGTACATGGTAGTGATCATACTGTTCCCAGAGAGCATATGTCCTCCACGAGAACCGGAGAACAGTTGAATGGGCTCAGGGAAGTTTACAGTCGTATCAGCTGCTCCATCTATCTAAATGCTATTGTTGCATAGTGTACCATATAGACCTAAACAATGTAATAAATTTGTTGTTGTAACATTATTTGAGTTTAGTTGTTGGTGTGTATTTGTTCAGGTATCTTACGATATGCACTCAGTGAAGTCAATACTGACCTTAGTGATCGTGAAGAACGATTCAGTTTCATGGAATTTCAGATAATAAGTTGTCTGAGGCGAAACTCAAGTGACAGTTTTGAAACCATCATAGCCGGCGTCACCACCACCACCACCACCACCACCACCACCACCACCACCACCACCAGGTACATTTGTATCGCCATGATGGCGTTTAATATAAATTCAACTTCTGAGATTGATTCATATTCAAGTGAGAACAAATAAAATTTAAAAAATTCTTTTAAATGATTTTGTCTGTAAGAAATCACGAAAAAGAGGTGTCACGTAGTGTCAGTTTCAACCCATTGCTTACAAAAATACACCTGTCACTCGTCACGGTGAAGATGTCTTCTTAGATTCACAGAAAACAAATACGTATACCACAGATATTTAAGATTCTAGAAGTAATACATATAGCGTTTAGTTGTTTTCTTAATACGATATTCCAAATTAATTGTTTGTCAATGGGTAATCTCAACCGAGGGTGTCAGGATATAATAACTTTGTGATAGGTGATAATGGTATGCGGATATTATGTTGACTGGCCGGTTAACTGTTCGTCATCAGTCAATTGAGGTGGCACCCCTCTGCCTCGATGTGATCACTGTCTGCGTCTGAGATTCAGGTGGTTCTCTGAACAAGTTGACGTGAATAGTATATTTGTGCTATGAAAACCATGACACTCCATTGTTACAAATTTGTCACTTTAAATCGCTTATTTAGTGACACATTTTATTTTATCAAATGTCAAAATGTCATGCCGGTTTACATCTTGACAGGGATGTCGACATTTCCAAGCTATGTGCTTGTGGATAATAAAAAAATGAAGCCATTTTTCTTCCTGTAATACCGATATTAGGCCATGGAATGGTAACATAGCGGTTTCATAACAATGGAGAACTGATATTTTTGGGTAATATCTGTAGCTGGAAATTGTACACGAGAGAGAGAGAGAGAGAGAGAGAGAGAGAGAGAGAGAGAGAGAGAGAGAGAGAGAGAGAGAGAGAGAGAGAGAGAGAGAGAGAGAGAGAGAGAGAGAGAGAGAGGGGGGGGAGGGAGGGAGGGAGGGAGGGAGGGAGGGAGAGAGAGAGAGGTCTATGGAGTGTTAACGAGCTCGCAATAACTGTATTAAAACCAAATTCATTACTGAACAACATATAGTGTGTAAAATGCATGCTAGAATGTCAGCTTTGTTTTGACGACCGTTGTGACCATGTCGATTGCATTGGAATTAGTCATGGGTTGTCCAGACCACATATAAACAAACTCTACCAACTACTTAACCCTGTAATCAGTCTTCACTTATGCGCATGCGTAGTCAAGTTACTCATCAACGACTACACAAACAAATTGTCAAACTTGAGTATTAAGTAGTCAATGTTGATAATTCGGCTGAAGATAAGAGTACCGGTAAAACGCTAAATACACTATGCATGTGCCTAGCCTGACAAGCCGGCCTCAACAACGAACTCGCTCTGATAAGATTATTCCGTCCTTAAAAATTCTTCTTCGATTTGATTGCGCTTTGATAAAATACTTTGGCTTCCAGTCACGAGTCCTGGTAATTGGAATGTGTTTGTACAATCTCAGTGATTACATGGAAAGACATACGTATTTGTGACACGCACGTTCAGAGATTTATAACAGATAAAGCAATACGAAAAATAGCATGGTTTTATATATCGCTACAAGGCTCTGTTTAATACGACATTTAAAACGACACAACACCAGCATCGCAATGTAAAGTATAACGCCATGTTAATAACGAAAGATTATAACTATAAATTTAACATCTTAGATATTGAAATGGAATATTATAATTCAAAATACTGCACATAGCACCGGTTATGTACATCAGTTTGTAAAAGCCCTTGGAGTGTGTATTATTATGAACATGTGTACTATTATTAAATCATCATTTCGTCTCACCCCCCCCCTCCTTTCGCAATATAAACGAGAGTGAAAAATGTGTTTTTACAAACTTAGCTTAAATATTTTCATAATCTTTACTTGTTCAGATAAATTTCGAAATTTGGGACATATACTTTTGGTGGCAGTAAATATATGTTTTGGTAATTCATCAAATTACACGGGTAAAAAGTGTACGAGGTTTACAACAACACAGACAATCAAAACCTACAGCAAAATATATTTCGTGTTTAGTGTTTAAGAACATTATTGTAAGGCCTAATAAAAAACATTGTGTTGGCTTCGGTTACCCCATCCCACCTAGGTTTTTACTGCCGACCCTAAACTGTGAAGTCTCGCCAATAACGTTAACACAGATACCATATGGAAAACTACGGAACATATTAACTACCTGAACTAGACACTCACACATGAAAAATACAATAAAATAAAATATAAAAAATTACTACCCCCACCTATTCTAAAATAGAGCCGCGGTAATCGGAACCACACAGTTTTTTTATTAGGCCTAAGTGAGTTGTGAATCTCGCGTTAAAGATTAGCCATGAACACTGCAATTTTAAACATGGAGTGAATAGTGAATTTTTCACCAATTTTTTCACTTTTAAAATTACACTTTTTTCACCAATAGTTTTCACTTTTAAAATGACACTTTTGTTTTAATCTGCCAAAGTGCTGTTTAATTAATAGAACTGGAGAGTTATACACTTTCCTGGTATTGATACTTTTCATTTGCAGTGTTTCCACAAATTTAGGACAAATCACGAGTTGAAAACCACACACACAGAATAAACTAACAGATGCAATCAATAGTAAATATTTGTTGTATACACAACATACTAGTAACACAGTTAACACCTAGTTGAACGTTTCAGATAAAATAGTCTAGCGGCTGCCACGAATATATGTATCATGATATTGAAATGCAACTAGGACGACTTGTTTTGAGAATACTCGGCTATACTATTATATTATACTGTGGCCAAAGTACCAAATACCACAGGCTACCCTTTGTATATACTATGCAGATAAAGTACTGTAAACAATGCTATCACAATAAAAGTCACACTAATTGAGTCTGCTATCCTTTCATATTAAATGAAACATGGTAAACACAGAAAAAGTTTGTTCTAAATATTTGTAAGAGAGATAAGTTAACTAGTAACAGTTAACTGACACACACAATGTTAGAATTTCTTATAAATAAATATAATCTGCTTTGGTAGATACTCTCGTTAAATTATCACTATGGCGACAATGTCTGATATCATATTCCCAGTGATGAGCATGCGTACAATTGTTGTCAGAATATTCAAATTTTGATAAATCGCTCACATATATACAGGTGTTTGTTTGACTGTATATCTCAACTGTTACTCTTAGCAACCTCTTTTTGTCTACACATATTCAGGCCAACTTCAATTGACATCACAATTTTGAAGTTTAAGTTCAAGTTAAGGGAGCATGTCTATCTGCTGACTCATCAGTGAACGGAGGTTGTGAAGCCTCGCATTTGGTATTGGACTGATGCCGGGAACGAATGGGAAACCGACTGTCTATATCATACACCGTCCGATATAACTGACCGTGTTTGATCCATCGTGTGAACAACAACACACTGTGTATTGTTGCAAGCCCCCAATATCAGTTTACTAGAACGAGTATAAAACGCTATTACATTGGTAATGCAAACGTTAATATATTAAAGCTAACGAATTTGCGAATAGAAAATTGCGAGATAGCAGCGTTGTCTGGATGACGGAGTTACCCTAGTATTCATTCGTAATACACGCCATACACAGTAGCTACAACGAACATGTTTTTGTTTTGAAAACTAACAGACGCAAAATTGTCTGTATCGGTGTTCCAAATACACCGACTAACAGTTCTGACATCCTGGTTATTATGAGAGCCCACAAGTACCTGTGCTATGATTTTGTATCGCTCGTAGCCAAGATCTTTGATCTTTTCTTTAATTTTGGTCGTGAGCTCTTCGGTCATCTGTGATGCCGTTGACGAGTCGTAACGTTTGCCTTCGAGTTCTGTTTCCAAAACATTGTTGACAATTTCTGTTACTTGTCCGGGATTAAATTTTCGAGTGTCTTCTGGTCTTAGTTTATGTATGTCTTTCTTTTTAGTGGTGTGGGATTTACCTGTTGTAATGGCAGCCCGAACAGTTGCTTTCCTCCAAAGCGCCGAAATAGGAGTTCTCTTGCAATTGAGCGACCTGTTGGCGTTGCGTTTAGAAGTTGACTTTTGTAAGTCGTCGATACTCCTCGGGGACTTTGTTCCGAGACTGTGACCTCCAGCTGAAGATGCCGAATCTGAAGCACGACAAGACTCCATGATATCAAATTCTACTCTATCATTTGCTTGTAAATGCAAAGCTTGATGTCCATCAAACTCCTCGTCAAGTTGAAATCGTCTTGACACGAGCGGCCTCTCCCCGCCATTTTGTAAATTTCGTAACTTGGCATTCGTCTCGCTCGCAGTAGAACAGTTTGGAGAATTCTTCCCGCCCCCTTTCTCCGGAATGAATATCTTTGGAACGGTAGGTCCATTCATACTCCTACCAGACTTGAGGGTGACAATGTTTGCCAGCGACATATATATTTTTTCTCCAAAAGCAACAGTCCGTGAAGTATCCAGTGACCACCGAGTGTCAGTCGTCAGGTGTGATATACAGCGTACTGAAGGACTATTGAAGATACGGCGGAGTCTATGATTAGGTGTGTTTAGCAACGCCCTGCAGCTGCGTACTTTGCTATGTGGCTCACCTGCAGTGCAAACAATCTATCTATACACAACGCGGGAAACAAACGTTACTGTTACGCTGGTGCTGGCCACATCATGGAAGAAGAAACATACCGAATCACCAGAAGAAATCAATAGGCCGGAAAAAGATACCCCACCTTCGTACAATCATCCTCCTGGTTCCACGCACCAAAAAAAATCGTTTGGTCGATATTTGTGTCTCAGTAAATTAAAGACATTACGTTGTGATTTATGTGTAGTTGTTGAAATGCCAATGTCGCCCACATCAACGATCCCAGTTGCCAGGCAACAAAGTCCCTTGTCCTAATATATATTCTGTTTGATACTTCAAACGTACTGGCATGCTCAATGTACCCAGTCATCTCAAATAAAGTGGACTGAGATTAACCACACGTAATGAGTCTCGCTTTGAGTTCGAATACTAGTGTTATCGGCTGCGTGTGGGATCAACCATCTCACATGGATCGCCACCCTTTTCACATGGGTTCCCTCCCACGCATCGCATTAAAACTAAACTAATGGCCTTGTTATTCTAGATTCCGCAGCGATTATAAAATCTCAACATTTTCAAAAATGTTTAAATGAAATTATTGCAGTAACACTCACCCATTCATCCATCCATTAATTCATCAATCTCTCCGTGCTTACATACATACATACATACATACATACATACATACATACATACATGCATACATGCATACATGCATACATACATGCATACATACATACATACATACATACATACATACATACATACATACATACATACATACATACATACACTTTACAACATTACCACATTAATTCAATTGAAAAGAATCAAACGTACCCGTACCCTAATATGCATGGTATACTTTTCGATTACTTCTGAGTTTGTAAGTCAAATATTTTTTTAAGTGACTCGCAGATCTAGACTGACAGGGATGTAGTTTAAGTAATGTTGCCACAAAGTGATGTAGTCTAATATTAGAAACACGTGTCTCTCGTGACAGTTAATGAGATATTGATGAATGTCAATAAAGACTGTAATTAAGTACTTATATAGTTTCCTATCATCTAAGTATACAATAGACACCAGTGGAAAGATAAACAACAAGGCGGAGCCGCGTTGTTTATCTTTCCACCGGTGTCTATTGTACTTATGCCCGACAAGTTCACAGGATAGCAGGATTAGTCCATCTCACCCTTGCTAGACTAGATTAAGATAAAGTACACACTGTCTCACCCCTTGCCAGGCTAGGTGATGATAATACTGAGATAAAAGTGTACACATTCGGATGGGGACACACACAGCATGCAGTGTTCACGGCGAAACAAATAAGCCATGCAACATTCACAAGCCCTGATAGGGCTGAACAACGAGACGTGTCCTATGTTATAGTGTAGCTCATATGAAGATTTACCTTTCTTTTGAATGGTAACAGTTGTGCCCTTCATCCTTAACCCTTACTGTGCAGTCACTAAGCTTACTCCATTCATGCATGGTACAGTAGTATGACTTATTTTTAATACTACTCGCCACAACTATTTTTCTCCGTAATTAAGTTCTCCTCGTAATTTTGGCAAACTATTTTGGTCCTCTTGCATTTCATTCCTGAGACCATGGAGGCTTCCCCTATACTTCCATGTGCAGGCATATGGTTTCTGACTTTGCTGGACTGGTTTTACTTGAACTACAAAGGTCAACCCAATTCACACCTTCTAAATCCCCTTTGTCTTACACTATCCAATACTGATAAGACTTCAGCAGCAACTCAAGACAAGGAGTGGTTATAACCCGCTACACAAACTTTAATATTAGCTCCGGTAGAGGACTGCTAATCCCGAACATGTCAAACAATGTGTCAACATTATGACAGATAAAGGGCATAAGCTTGCTATTACATTACGTCATCAATCCATTGTAGTTGACAAGACAAACAGATATGTGACTTATTGCAATGAAATCAAATAAATAACCGATACAGTGTATAATAATATGTTATCTATTGAAATCTGTCCTTTTCCGACTCCCGGAATCAAACGATACAGATTCTAAACCCCCTGAAATAAAAGTGGTATATTGAATACGCGATGTAGTAATATGAAGAAGAGACTGATCGTTACTGGTTTGTATACATGTATATACCGGATGTTATTTTTAGCATCCAGGATTGTGAATATAATCAACTCTGGATTTTAAAACGTGAATAGTATTGTTAACGATAGGTTTACTATTCTAATATAAAACACGTGCACTATGTACGAGTGTGCATATTCGACATAAACTTTTTAAAAACAATCAAATTATTGTATTACTGTTTTTTTCACATCACAATGTACAACAAATATATATCAAATGTCACATGATAGTGATTGTGGAGAACAAACTTGAGCGTACATGCTGTTGGCAATATTAACATTATATAATTCAAGCACTATTTCCCTTGAACGATTCACAGAACCACTTTATAAATAACCAATTGAAAGGGATGGCGATTCAAACTTTCTGTCTATCTCAAGCCTTACAGTGACGGATTGGTAACTAGTACTAGTACATTGAAATGTATGTTCTCCTGATAATTCATCAACCATTAATATTCTTGTGTAATCATTGACTGATTATAAAAATTATGTTGAATTTAAAGTGTACATAGCCTAATTACTAAAAATAAATTATGCAAATGAATATTTTTTCTTGCATTACGGGATTTTCCTGTTAACCAAGCATGTTGGGTTTCTTATCTTTCTTATCACTAGGTAGTGTATGTTGCCAATATATATTTATAAATGTGATAATGCACTCTTACATAACACCAAGTCAATAGTTGTAAATGTTTCGCTTGCTCACTGGTACTACTTTTGGGCAATTCAACACTGAAACAAATTCCCGAAAGTTTGAGTTAATTTTCAAAATCCCGCCATCTTTATTTTAACAAAGAACAAGTGACGTATTTTATTGTGCAACTACTTCTCTCTCTCTCTCTCTCTCTCTCTCTCTCTCTCTCTCTCTCTCTCTCTCTCTCTCTCTCTCTCTCTCTCTCTCTCTCTCTCTCTCTCTCTCTCTCTCTCTCTCTCTCTCTCACTCTCTCTCTCTCCCTCCCTCCTCCCTCCCTCCCTCTCTCTCTCTCTCTCTCTCTCTCTCTCTCTCTCTCTCTCTCTCTCTCTCTCTCTCTCTCTCTCTCTCTCTCTCTCTCTCTCTCTCTCTCTCTCTCTCTCTCTCTCTCTTCATGATCACTGTAATTCAAAAGTGTAGTTCACAGTGTAAGATTTTTTCAAGGAGTAAGTCATATCAGGCAAAGCTAAGCTCAATGTTATATCAGTTGTTTTCAGTTTTATTGAACCTATTAATATTATTAGTGACATTGCAAACAGCATTAGAAATGCAAACAATGTTTATTATTGCCGACTTGCTGGTTCACCATTTCGGGTTTGTAGCGCTTGAACGGCTAGTTGGGGTAAACCGTCATGAGATGTTTACCGAAATCTAACTGTTCTTGTGATTACCATTATAAAATATGTGTAGCATGTTTCATTAGAATGGATGCAGTAGATTTTGAGATACCATGTCCATAGATAGACAAATACACACACACACACACACGGACAGACAGACAGACACACACACATACATACATACATACATACATACATACATACATACATACATACATACATACATACATACATACATACATACATACATACACACACACACACACACACACACACGGACAGACAGACAGACAGACAGACAGACAGACAGACAGACACACACACATACACATACACACGGACACGGACACACAGACGGTCAGACAAAAGCATAACATATAATCTCCCCTTACGGGAGGTAAAAATAGCGCCAATGACATTGAAGTACAACTGTATTTGGTTGTTGCAATGGGCGTGGTCTTGTTGGTAGGCATATTTGCTTACATTTTTTGATCGTTGACTTGCACCATCAATATACCATCAATTGACTATTGCTATGGGCATGGTCTTGTTCCTAGGCATATTTGCATACATTTTTGGAATATTTATTCACTTACCTACCCTTCCCAGTTTTCATTCTTGCAATATAAACCACTATTTGGCTGTTGCTATGGTCATGGTCTTGTTGCTAGCTATATTTACATACATTTTAAAAAAATCGTTGTCCTCTTATCTGGCGTCGACGTCGTTACTTCGGTTGATTCCATTTTAGATATATAACACAAGGTGTTTATTAGCATTTTAGTAAACGTACAGTAAATTACGTAATCGCATATGCCATGCAGTCAAGATAGCAGGTTTGACGTCTGTAAGTGATGCTTCAAATGATACTTTTCCCCAAAACCAAACCAAACAAAGGCAAACCAAACCAAACAAAACAAAACAAAACAAAATATTCAAGTAAAACAAAACAAAAACCACAGAAAACTTACAGACAAACAAAGGAACACAATGTGAGTGGCTTGTGCTCTCAGAAGAAAACATAAATTCGCATCGTTATTAATATTCTAACAAAAAGTAACAACACGAAACACGCGTTAAAGAAAAAGTGCAATTTCAGCTTATATCACTTTACTTGTTACTATAGAAACACACTTTCCTATAGTAATGCGAATTCATAAAGTAATAACGTCAAGGTACTAAACGAAGTGATATTTCTCTGTATGGCAACATACTCTGTAGTAAATTATATGTTTCTGTAGCTATGATTGTTTCTAAACCTACATACACTACACGTTGCTATGGATACATATTGAACTTTTGTTTCTGGATTTGTAGATCTAATGATTTGCGTCATGAAATAATATGTTAAAATTACAAGCGTATTATCAGCATTCTAATTTTGGGATGAGAAAATGAGATTACATGGTATATACACGTCAAAATAATAAATCCGGGATTACACACTCTCGTTCTATTTCTGATCATGACATCCATCCATTACCATGGCAATACGTAGTGATATTCTGAATATTCTTTTTTAAATTACAAAATATGTATGGCGATTGCACATCCATTTATTAATCTGTCGATGCCAAATAACTGATCTTACATTTTTTAAGTTCACTATCCGTTTTAGTTTTTCATTTCATGACAAATATTTTATTTATTCAGGTCACGTGCACGTGATATGGACGGGTAGCTAATGATGGATGATTGGCAGGGAACATTATTGTTTATTGCTATAGGAAATGAACATGACGATGTAGGACGGGCATTTATATGTTACACAGCAGGTCTAATTTCTTCCTAATGCCAATTTATTGCATCCGCCGAATGACATTTATAACATTTCATTCTGTCTATCGAAGTGACAATGAAGACTTTTTATAGCTTTTTGTCTCTACTAATTTTATTTTGATCCCGTCATAACGCCCTACTTGTTTAGTTCATGTTTCATATAAACTAATTCAGAGTCTGCAACTTAGGCTATATCTCAAGAAACTTTGAACACAATATATGCTGTTACAGGAACACAAATACACACCGTGTAATTGTAAGTTAGTTACTTTCCCTTTGGATTGAAATGTCCTTTTGAGTCATTGTTTACCTTCCGAAGACGGATCGCGAGCTAATGGAATACTGGGCGTCTGTCTGACAGTGTCTGTCTGTCCGTTCGACTATATCATCTATATCAGCTCAGGATCACCTATGCACTCGGTCAAAAAACTTACATATGCCTCATACTTCCGTCATCATTGGCTTGTGATTTCTTTCTATATGAGTGGTAAAAATTGTACACTACTACAGTAGTTGTTGTTCATTATGAAATAATTCATTTTTTTCACAACCAATCCAATGTCGCTGACAGCTGAGCTAAAAACACCACTGGTTAATTTGAAAAGCAATGTTATGTTAGGTATTCTATGAAACAACGTGGAGATCATATTAGATTTTTAAACATCATTACATTCGCCGTGCCTATTAACGAAAGTTGTTACTTTCTATGTAAGGCTTGTACATGTTTCCATCAAATGAAAGATTTGGAAGATGTATACTACACGGGTAAAACAATCGGAGACAAATTCTTTCTGTGATTCAGAATCTATTTGCATATATACATACATGTACACATATACACGTACATACACATAAACATACATTCATACATACATACATACATACATACAGACAGACAGACAGACAGACAGACAGACAGACAGATATACATACATACATACATACATACATACATACATACATACATACATACATACAGACAGACAGATATACATACATACATACATACATACATACATACATACATACATACATACATACACACACACACACATACATACATACATACATACATACATACATACATAGATACATACATACATACATACATACATACATACATCAGTGTTCTCCCAAGAGTTGTGGGTACGCATGTCGGCTAATTTGTATGATTAATTTGCATATCATTTGCATATAATTTGATATAATGTTACATACATACATACATACATACATACATACATACATACATACATACATACATACATCCACAAACAAACAAGCACATTGCTAAATTGTCATCATAATAGCTTTTATATCATGAATAATTGTTGCTGTTGTTTATTCTATCTACAAAGCAATCGAATATATTCTTCTTTCACAGTAAATTATTGCCCCATAGTCATTTGAGGGTGTAAATTGTGCAGGACTCGTCCTGGCTGGAGACGCTTGTCGTGTGTTTATACAACATTGTAGTGGTGGTAGGTTGAGGGCGCTATCATGGCAGACAGAGGAGCACGTACTGATCTTCAGTGCTGACTGTAGAAATCTAATATGAATATTTCAGTTATAGTATATATTTTACAATAAAACTTCATCCTGATATCTCGTCATCCTGTCCATGATCCTGTTGTCGACGTACACACAGCCATCCTTTGGTATTCAGGAAACAACCCAATAGATGGAGTAACGCGCAGAATATCAATAAGGCACCAGCAACATGGAAGGAAAGCTCATAACTCCCAGTAAAATCTTTCAGGTAACCTACAGAATAAAAAAACCACATTTATTCTCTACACAAGGTACTACTGTCTATCATCTCTGGACAGGATCAAATATATATATTTGTCGGTACTCTATATGCGTGTCCGTACGTTACAAAACACCGAAAAACTGTTGTTCATTTGCTCAGTTACCAGATGATAGACTGCAATAGGAGATATGAATATTCCACTAAATCTTAACTCGACGGCTGACCATGAATCATTTGGTTTTAGCTAAAACATTCAGCGTTTCAGATAACTTCATTCAGCAGTTAGAATGTCTGAGGATAGACCCTCCACCCGTCAGCTGCCCATAGGACAATTCAAGAACTAATGGAAGTTGTGTTCAAGTGTGATGAGAGCTTTCCTGTGATTTACCTGATATTGGCGGACCAACCAGCTGTCCAAAACTAGCAAACATTAATAACCATCCAAACCCAGTAATGAACATCTCTTCGCCAATGATTTTCCTCGCTGCGACAGATACTTGGGAAGAGAAACTGCTCCTTGCAAAACCGAAGAGAAAGACGAAGATACCAACCGGTATCTCCTTTTGCATCAGGGGCATAAGAGATGCTAGCGTGGCATAAAACAGGAATGCAAATCCAAGATAGTAGTCAATGTTCTCGCGGATCAGCGTACAGTGGCTACATACGGTACCCCATACTAAAGAACCAATTATGTTACCAACACCGTAG
The DNA here is from genome assembly GCF_964340395.1 of Glandiceps talaboti. Classification (NCBI taxonomy): domain Eukaryota; kingdom Metazoa; phylum Hemichordata; class Enteropneusta; family Spengelidae; genus Glandiceps; species Glandiceps talaboti. The sequence continues at coordinate 28,249,133 of NC_135549.1, forward strand.
AGGGATAGTAAAATAGCTGTTGTGTCTTTAGATATTCCCACATGGATGATTCTAGGGGCCATATGAGCTACTGTGATTTGAAGTCCCAATGACCACAATGTGAATGCAGTCAGAAATATCAAAAAATGACAATTTTGTGTAAACACTCGACAGTCAAAAAAATCGAATAGGAATGAGCAGAAGGGGATTTTTGTTCTTCGAGTTCTTTTAGTAATGTTAGATATATGGGCGTCTTCTACTTCAGGTCGGTCAAACTGTGATAGTGGAATACTTTCCTCGCGCGTAATAACAACGTTTCTGTTATCGTTACTATCACAGTTCAATTTGTCTACAACATCCTTTCTAACCACGTGTCTCTCAGTCCTAGGTCTAAGTAACGAGGCGGCGATCCACAAATGGGCCGATACGGCGGCAAACACGAGTAAAGCACCTTCCCATCCGTACAAATTGATACAATATTGGAACAGCGGAGGAAGTGCCAGCGACCCAACTCCAATACCTGTATATCCGAGTCCATTTGCAAATGAATGCCGTTTCTTGAAATACTTCGCAAGCAGTGATATTGACGGAGAATGTACTAGACCATATCCAACTCCTGTAAGATAAACGAAATAAACGTAAAGTCACTGTGCAAGGAGCATGTTTTTTTGAATACACATATATGCATATAGTCTAACGCAAAGGATTTTACTGTCCAGATAAATATTGTGAAAGAAGTGACGTCATTTCCTCCAAGAATTTCCAGTAAACCTAGTCGCAGGAAATCTCCAAAATGACAGAACACTGGTGCAGTCGAGCTTCAATGCACTGACCGATTTCCAAGTTAAATAAGTTATCAAAGTACTATTTCATCACCCCAAATTATACTAAGGTAATAAATATAACCATATTGTAAGGGCAGAAATAAATCTGACTGGTCGATCCCTATTGATTCCCATACAGTATAGAACGAAGTCCATCTAATAATTAGATGCAAATTATAATTACATTGATGGTGATTGGGTTGACAAGGAAGCAGCAATGAGGTACATCAGTTATGTTATCTCACATACCATTAAGAAAGCCAACGGTGATGGTGAGCTGCCAAACGCTGTTGGCAAATGAACTCAGTGTCAGCGATACAAAACACAGGACGCCACCAACGGCGACTACTTTACGGGTACCATATCGCTTTGAAAAGGCAGCAGCAACGGGAGCTGTATGAAATATCAATTAATTACGCAATTTAAGTTAGATTTGGGATACCACATGCTAGGCAATGATTTTAGCCACTAAAGAATATATAACTTGATGTATGTATGTATGTATGTATGTATGTATGTATGTATGTACGTATGTATGTATGTTTCAATACATTACCTATAAATAAGCTCACTCCTGCTGTAAGTGATGGGATCCACGACGTTTTCCCAGCACCCTCATCAAAGTGTTCCACAAAAGCGACGAAGAAAACACCAAGTGCTACACTTGTTCCTCGCACAAAGAATTGAACTATGAATACTGCAATGACAACAAACCATCCCCAACCACCTTCTTGTGCCTCATCATCGTTATCTGGTAGTCTATCTTTCTTCGCCATCATCAATAGAATAAATCCATACGTGTCATTTACAGCTGAACAATTTCACTTTGTGCAAATATGGTCTAGGAATGAAAAAATTAAACAATTAGACAAACACATATATATTATTGTGACAGGGTTGGTTTTTACACACTTCCATCTTTGCATTGTTTGAATCTAGAGGCAGAATTTATAATTATGCCAACTTTGCATTTTATTTATGTATACGGCTTGGGACAGGCCATGGAGGATAAAGCACTGTCACGAATTTGCAAGTACTGTGTTTGGATTGAGACATGACGTTCTTTACAAATGTCGCCAAACACCTAGTCCAAGATATTAATATTTTGTTATTGCACGATTTCACATATATAGGTGTAAAGACAATAGGTACCATCTCGTATGTCTAGAGATGTTATTCAACTTTAGTGACCCTTGGATCATCTTCCATGATGTTCATAATTATGCATGACTTATTTTTATCTTAGAAACACTCATTTACTATGCGTGACTTTGTGATGACCAAAACGTCGGAGGTTTGTAGACTTGGGTGTTGGCCTCGGAGGAGTAAGGATCTTTCTCTCCTTTTCTCTGGCTTAGAGTGAAGCCGTACCGTGAGGCCGAACATGGGGCTATCACGAAATAAAGTCTATGTTCCAGATTTATTTCTGACATCGTCTCGTCAGTTTAATGTATTTTCTACTATACGTATTTCCTGATCATCAGTTGTGACAAGTAACTGTTATAGTAATTGTTCATAGCGCCCATTATTCCTACAGATTGAATCACCGTCAATGCTAGTGCCTGTAGAGCAAGCAACGATATATCTGGTCGGTTTCGTGCTTGTGTTGGGATGGGAGAAGGGAAGGGGAGGGAAATAGTAGGGTATATCCCTCTTCTTCCGCAGAAGCTCTGAAGTTCTTATGTCAACCCTCAGAGATATATCCATAAGTTTATTTTCTCTATCTAGAATGGTTGTACAAATGGAATAAATACCTAACGAGTGAAAGAGAATAACGTCTGTTCCATTTACCTCTAATTGATAAGATTGTACCTTTTCAATGGTCAATTTCAACGGCTGTTTTGAAAACAGATTTGTTTGTCACACACTCTATGCAGAGAACAGATTAATTTCTTTCCACTCCGCCCCCCCCCTCCCCGAATAATACAGACCACTGCATATCGATCAAATCACTGCTGATCGATGACAACATCGCAGAACAATGCAGTGAATTAACTGTCAGTTGTGATGTGAGGAGAGAAGTGGTGCTCACAGGAGTAAAACCGGAATAGTTGGGTAATGGAGATGTTGATCTTGGTCCCGACTATGTCTGTATGTAGTATGACATATGCCCATCTAGTGTTTGGGAGTTAATGTTCTGGTTTTCAGCACAGCCAATGAGAATTGAGATTCAATGCAGGTAGTGATTAATACAGTTCTTTCAAACAAATTCAATGTGGCGGTAGTGTTTACATAATGTTATGTGCCAACTAAATACCTGATGTATATTAAATGTAGTCTATGCTGTCCTTCCTCGAATCTCGATATCTCTCTTTAGAGATGAGATAATACCACGTTGGCCCCATCCAGACTAACACATGTACATGATACACATCCCCTGAAATATAGTCAAATAGCGGAGGATAAAAGACATGTACATGTATAAACAATATATTCATGTAAATAAACTGACCTATAAAAGTGGTGGATGGCATGTCCAACGGGTTCGATCAATATCGCTCAGATAATGGTTGCCTGCGCTAGCATTTAAAGAGACGACAGTCCGATAGAGGGATTGACAAGAGGTATATGGTTGAGTCATGGAATTCGAAGTACGGCATACTTTTGGTGCTAGAGCTAGAGTTACGATTGTTGTCATGGAGAATTAACCTGACTGCTAGCTTCTCTTCGTTGCACTTCTTCTAGTTCCCAACGTTCTAGATTCTGCTATTCTCCTGTTCGGCAGGAGTACTCAACTCGAGGTCTGACATAAGCCGATGACCTCATGGCAAAATTAGGGGCAGTCCACTTTAACTTTCGGGGTGGAGGATTGTCAAAGGTCATGGAATTTTCCACAAGAAATTAAAGTTTAGGCGAGAGCTCCAAACACTTTCATGTCTTCTGAGGGGGGGGGTATAAAAGAGCTAGCTAATGTTATTTGTATTAAAGATCTTAATATGACACCTTCTTAGACGGAAAAGAAATAACTGCAGTGTGTTTCCGATAACATCGCTTCAAAATATAGGGATTTTGACTATCTTCATTACCAACTTGACTATTTTAATTGTCAATATTGTTATCATAACTTACTGCTGTCTTGAGGTTTTTTTGGAGTTGCATTAGGTCGTTAAAAAAATACAAGGGGGGGGGGGTACTCGTTTCATTCATTACTTTGCAGGGGGTTACGAGAAAATGCAACGCTATGCTGATGAATCCTCCAGATCCTACACAGAAATAATAGGCACTCCCTTTAAGCTATAAATATCGCAGAGAGTGGCATTACGTAACATGATGTAATCCTGTTTGTGAATTTCGCCATTGTTCACATCTGTCTATCCATGGATGTATTAGTCTCACTAATACATCCATGGTCTATCTGAGCTTGGTGTATACTGACATCAGTAAAATTACCCATAGATCTGAGGGATACGTGATATGATAGTTAATTAACGAGGGGGGTTGTTTCACCAACACTATGGTTGAGACCTTGTCCGATAAAACCTCTGGATCGTTCTATACATTATTCACCTCTCTGCAGTCCCCATGATCTGTGTTTCATGCGTATATTATTCAGTGAACTTTGACCTCGGTAATTCTAACTTCACACCCAATTTATATAGTATAGTCATGGAACTATAACCACAGGAAGGACGACTGGCTTAATCCGATTTAAAATCTTTTGTTTTAGACCAAGTGAATCCCTTTGTCTCCATTGTGTTGGGTCCCTTTTGCATAGCCATCGCCTCCGCGGTTCAAGAACGCCATTCTTCTGTGGTGCAGTAGTTAGATAGCGTCACTACGAGCTTGGTCATACCAAACATTTGAAAATCGAGCGACAACTAGGTAAGTTATGAAGATTTTTAACTTCCATTACATTTTTTTGCGAGTTAATTTCACCTCCCGACTGTTTTCTTCGCGACAATCTCTGACAAAAAGTGTCTTAGTACATTTTGAAGCGGCGCTGATTAAAAGCTTTCCGATGACACCAAAATCTCTTAGCTGCAGATTGTTGCCAAGCGTCAAATGTCGCCGATTTTCAAGGTTATTACGCCTAATGTTGTGATCACACCCGATTGTTTATGTTTATTTTGCTATTTGTAATGTCTCTTCTGTACTATGTGGATATTTTCCCTAGCATGTATTCCCATTACTGTTTTACACGTTCAGCTCAGTGCAGTACTGTTTACATTGATCTGGGCCATATCCGCCATGGAACTATAGTTCCATGAATCATTTGATCAGTGTTGGAAATCTAGCGCCATGTGATTTTTGAATTTCATCCATATGTTTACACGTTTATTCAAGCACGGAAGTATATTACTTTCCCCCCACTTCCCTCTGTCACATTCTGTGTGTTGCTCATTTGATGAGTTCACCATAGTTCCATGAGTTCATATACATATACATTTGTACATACAAGTTTATGACATGAACATATAATAAATACACAAGTTTATTACTTTGTATTTTTAAAGTCTGTTTTACTTTTAGTCAGAAATACAACAGATTTTGAAACTACCACCAATTAATTTCAAAATTATGTGCAGTTGATGGTGCTTGATATAAAATGTCTGTCTTGTTTTATTTTATTTCTTGTAGGAAATGGAGTTCCACAAAGAAAATTTAAAAAGATTATGTAGGTTGTGTGGCAGATGTAATGCAGTTATTGTTGGTAGAAGACCACTTTCAAAAGACAACTTTTCCAAAGATATATTGCGGGCTCTATCTGTCAACATTCATGAAGATATTAATGATGTACATCCACCATACATTTGTGAATCATGTAGAGTCACGTTGGGTCGGTGGAAGAAAAAGAAATCCAATGCGAAGCCGTGCAACATTAGTGTGCGCAATTTCACTGACCATTCTTTGTCATGCACAGTCTGTTTTTCACTTCCTGGAGATCAAGCAAAATCCATGCATCCAATACTGTTAGATACAACAGTTGACATTGCTAGGTCGTATGGGTATACTGCTAAGATATCAGAAGGTTCAGTACTATGTGTCCTTATCAACAATAACTATCGCAAAATCACAAAAAGAGTAACAATCAAATCTACTGGTGAGTGGGACGTAGAAGTCCATGGAAAGCATCTGCATAAGTGTGATTATCTTGAAGAAATACCCTACAAAGTAAATAAGACTACCTTCAGGAAACTGTTGGAACTGGTAGCCAGTGGTAACACATGCATAGGGAATCCAGGCTTAGATGATTTGTGTCGGATGCGATCACCAGAACCACCAACTATATTCTATGACAAAACAGGAAGAGTGTCAGCCTACGAAGAAGAGGGGTACTTTGACTACAATACCATTCGTCATGAACAATGTAGTTCACTACTTTCACCAACACAAAACAAGTGTACTGTATGCACCATGTACAGAGTTGATTTGACCAGACACCAAAGACGAAATTGCAACTCAACTTCTGCAACGGTCAGAAATATCAGAAATGATCTAATGTCAACCGAACAGCTACAAGAAAAAGCAAGCCATCTGCAGAAAGAGAACAGGTCTATGAAGAGAAAGTTGTCAAGACTGGAAGAACAGATCAGTCAGTCAATCAGTATGACTGGTGAATTATAGTTATAGTTCCATGGTATAGTCTAGTTCAAATTTCACAAAAAAATATCAGAGGAAAGTGTAGACTCTCTCACAGTCTCGATACTTCGCATAAAATGCTAAAACTTGGATTGATTGTATGTACCGGTATCTACTGCATAATTGTACTCGTCTCCTAGTATCCCAGTATCCCTGTACTGTACGCCCTCATCGGTTACATAGGGCTAACTTTTTGTTGATGTGTTAGGCTCGGGCTTCGCCTAGCACATCGACAAAAGGTTAGCCCTATGCGATCGATGAGGGCGCACAGTACAGGGATACTGGGATAATGAATATACGAGTACAATTCATACAAAACAACCCAAGTTTAAGCTATTTATGCGAAGCGTCGAGGACTGTGAGAGAGTCTAATAAGGAAAAGTGGTGCTGTCGATATTTCGATCAAAAAGCGGAAGATAAATTTTCTATGGTAATTAGAAGTTGATGATGCTGAATCCAAAAAACATGCCTTTGTAACAAAATTTTGAAATGTTACTTCTCTAATTTGCATAATCCGTTATGGTGTTCACTTCTGAAATCAGACCACTACAGATTTTGATATGCATGTGTAATTTCTCACCTTTCGAGTTTTTGGATTAGTCACATACTGAATAAACTCCTTAAAAGTGACGTCATGGCCTTTTCTAAGGGTTTCATAACTGGGATTTTCACGAACTCGAGAAATAATTCTGCGTCCGTATTTATATTAAAAGTCTTTACTTGAAATCCAGTCCATTGTAAACTTGTTAAGATAAGATAAGCAGAAAGTAATCTTTCAAAGGGATTCCGTACAAAAATAAACTTAAGATAACTCTGTAAACGTGCTTCTCTTTCTTCATTGGAATGGTCTCCAAGTGTCCTAAACACCATAATATCGTGAACGTAATTAGTTGATATATCTTCAGCTTTACTGTATGTATGTTTGTGTCGTTCAGAAATGTCAAGACTTTCTTCCAGTTTGAACTGGCTATTTTTGGAATATAACAGTAGATAAATTTATACTTATCATCAACTATAATGAAGCGTAATAACTGTTCATCACTTCGTCTAGTTGTCTTCGTAAGTCTGAGGTATTGCACTCTTGATGAAGTAGAAGTTGTCTTTGTCATTGTTCATCTTCGACAACATACTTCTGTGGAAATCAATGAAGACGTGTAATTGAAGAGATTGATACACCGTTATGAAAGTCATTCAACCATCAGCAGTATAATCGCCGATGTTATCACCCTTTTGGTTGCTCCCATATATAGGTATATGTTCCGCCGAAAGATATACTAGTACATGTATGTGCTACCCAAATGGGCCACTTTCTAAATATGTGTCGACTTGGCATCTGAAAATTACCGAATTGTGCGGTTTATAAAATAGGAAAGATCTTCATACTCTAGAATTACCCTCAGAACATCAGATATGATATGTTATGAACTAGGGCCGCGTGTGATAATTTGGGGAGTACCTCTCCCCCGGGGGGTCTTTCGTCGTCGTCATCATCATCATCACCATCATCATTCTTCAACTGTGTATCGTCTTCTCATTATTGCATAGTTGTCACTCTGAATGTGACTATTTCAAACAATGCTTGATCTAAGGTTTTCATTTACCATACAAAGTACGCTTTATGTTGTAAAAGGGGCTTGTCTGAAACTGAAACCCTTTTCTGTATTAATTGGGCGTACAGTAAAGGATAACTAATCTTTCACTGGTTTACAAAGCGTATTCGTCATGAAACCCAAACAAAGTGATCTTTGACCTTGATTGACAGGGGAAGGTGATGGTTAAAGTTTCATTAAAATTCTCATCTTGTATCATCCATTTGGGTTGGGGATCAAGCACTAGGAATAAATAACGTGTGACCTGGGGGTGAGTGAGTTTTTACATATGATAGACAATGTTTTATACATGCTAAATATTTGTAGTATTATATACGTTACATTACAAATGAAAGATTTACTGACCAATCAAGCTGGTGGATGGTGTAACCAACAAGCTCTGGTTTGTCAGGATTCCTATATTTGAGGCATTAACACCAAATATACACGTGCAGGAAAAAATGTTGCCCTGTCGTGAAGCCGCAATATTACACAGCGACGCTTCCTGAGTCAATGTAATTTGCTTGATCATGTGGATAATGTATAGAAGGTCGGAGAATTCGAACAACAATCAAAATATTTGTATTATATAACAAGTGTACTGTATTGAGTAGGGTTTTATTTTCAATTTGTCGATTTTTTTTCCATTGACTACTTGCACTTTTCGTCCGGCGGTTTTTCCCCAAGATAATTAGTAGCAGTGCAAATCAATGTTAACACACCACACTTCCAAGTATAGCAAGTACATTGCTATCAGCTATCTCAATAGTGTATTATGATAAGTGTATATATATTCTGTGAGTGCATATATATATTTATACACATGCATTTGTAACAAGTGAATTGTAATCAGTTGATTACGTTTTTCATATTATTCATCAAACTTGCACCATTGTATATGTTTGCACAAACTTAATCCATTTCCCGCTACACATCCCATTATAATAGTAACATGAAATAAAATACCAAGCGTTTTTGTGTTTTAAGGCATTTATACACAATGACTCACTTCTACGACCTAATGGATAAAATACACAAACGTGTCAAATACTGAAAACTATAATTTAAAATATTTATCTATCTATCTATCTATCTGTCTCTGTCTGTCTGTCTATCTATCTATCTATATATATATATATATACGAAAAATGACTAGCTAAACTAACGATTGTACAGTTCTGAAGTCAGTCTTACTTCCAATCCCAAAATCGTCAGCGACGTATCGATGTGATCATGACTAGCACACTTTCATCAGGCTGTCATACTGCAAACAAAACAAAAGTAACTACAGCGCATGTCTGAACTTGAAGCGGACAAAAGAAATGACAAAAAGGAGGGAGACAACCAGAATAAACTAGTGAAAACACTAGTTTTGGATTCCTGAGGGTTCATACTCTTTTAGCCAGCTCTGTGTATCCATATACTTTCCAATTGTTTCATTGTTCCAGTGTCTGAGTTAGGTAAATAGGAAATGATTGTGGCTGTCAGAGCATTATCAGATAGAGTGTGTCCTGGCATCCTGAAGTGAGGTACGCCATAAAGAGATCTGTCTATTCTGTTCCTTTTGATATTTGAGCGATGACCATTCCATTCTCTTGTGAAAAGAATGCGTAGTCTGGCGAATGCACTGAATATTAAATGTACGGCAGGTTTGAGCGTATATGACATTACTTGACTCACAATTTAAGTCATTCATGATGTGATACGATTTCCCTGTAACCGTGGATTTGAAAAATTTCGTGTTGTGGATCAAAGAGCAACAAGCGCATCTTGCCGTATTACAAGGCTTGCAACCTCAAGTGATTTTTTCCAACTTGGCTTTCTTTTAATTTATTCTGGTAAAGAATGTTACCTATTGTAGCTGGTTTGCGATACGCAATAATAGGTGGTTCTGGCATCACCTGTCTCATACGAGTTGACGATTGCAGAATTACATGTATTTGGTTTTTGGCACTAACTTTCTGGAGGTGTGGTTGTCGAGGATCATATGTGGTAACCCAGGGTATTCTGTTTGTTGGTGTTTTCTGTTTATATTGTAGTAATTATAACTCAGAACGAGTAGGGATAGAGATGCGGGCAAACTGTACATCAATGGATTTTCCTGAATATGCGCATTTTTTGTGGTAGTAGCCGTGGAATTCTTTAAAGTCTTATATCACCCCATTTTGGTTTACTACTAATGCGACGGATACAGAGTGCACCTGAATAAATGATTGATTTGAAAGTATGGGGTGCAAAGGGTTTACTATATAGATCGGTTTCCAACTTATGCTTAATTAAGTGAATATTTACATCATGAAAAGCAACAGAAGTTGAGCTCATTTCTGCTGTAAATTTGATTTTCGGGTGAGGATTGTTATGTTGGTCTATGAAAATATGTAGGTCTTTCTCAGTAGATGTAGACAGGGCAGCGAGATCATCAATAAAACGATCTGTGACTTGTGGACAGTTTGGTATGGTGAAGTAATATTTTCTCATCCACCAACTCATGTAAATATTAGCATACAATACCACATATGAGGTGCCCATAGCTGTACCAGAGACTTGTCTGTAGTGTTTATTATTAAATAGGAAGAAATTGTTCACTAAAACGAAACGAGCCAGCGATGTAATGCTTATGCCTTCTTGATTCGTATTAGAACAGGTACGTAATAAGACATCTTCCATAGCAGTGATGCCTTCCGAGCTTAGTAGGGTAGAGTGACACAATATCTGGAGCTAATATATGGGTGGAAAGGAAGTGATGCCTTAGTGTTAAGTTGTTCTACATGTTGCAAGAAACTGACTGTGTCCTTTACTAATTCAGTGCAATATATTTTACAAATAGGTGCAAATTTCTGTTTCTTTGTCTGACAAATTAAATGACGAGACTAGGTCTCTAAGTTTGTTGTAAACTTGGGTTGATTGATCATTTGGTATGTGTTCATATATGGTTGTATCCGATAACTGTCTTATACATTCTCTCTCATAATCTGTGGCGATCCGAATCAATGTGGCTCCTCCTTTATCTGCCCAGCCAATCACTATAGAATTGTCGTCTTTCAATGACGTAAGATATATATCCATCCATCCATCCATCCATCCATACAAGTTGATACAACATGAATTATACTACGGCTAGACCGAATTGGCCAATCAGAGGCCTTGATTTCGGTTGGTTATATGGAGCTACAACCCACTCTTTCTTATCTTAGGGGTGTGACCTATATAACGCTCAGCACTCAATTTGCATGCATGCAACCATGCAACGTGTTACCTCCCATCATCACAAGTAACTTTCATAGCTACTGCCCGTTTCATATTAGGTCCACTGCCTCAATTTAACACAAACCAACAAGAAATAAAATGCATATTGTACACTTTGAGAATGAGATTGCAATGTCTTGCTACAGTTTGTCTATAAATAAAATAAACCATCGAATAAGCATTTTTTTAGACAAAATGTTGCAAGAAACTGTTTTCATTCAATTTTGTAGTATGTTCTGTTTTGTACTAGTTTCTGCTACGCTGTATCAAACATATAGTTAGTCATGTATCATTACACGAAACAGGCTGTAGATTACATCCCACTCCAACCTTTGCAGTGAAAAGTCATAAAACGATTAGTACGTGTCATTAACATTAAAAAAGGAATTAGAAATCCAGAACCATTGTTTTGCGACTATTAAAACAACACCCAGTACTAATACAACCTGGGTTATTCAATGTTAACACTACCGCAATCGGCACGTGTCACTGAGCTATTTGGTTTGTCGTCCATTCCAATCTTAAGGTTACAGCCGAAATAATAATCGCGTGCAGTTTCATTGACCAAAGAAAGGTGGCTGCGACAAGTAACATCTATCTAATTCATATAAGTAATAGTACAAACATGAGAGTGAATTTCAAGCAGTTTAATAGGGCCATCATAAATCCTGTGTTTAACCTTATGTTTCATCTGATTGTATCCATGCAATGTGGTTTTTATTACTTACACTAATTGCAAGGAGACAGTTTATTACTTATTTCAGTTTGTTGTTGATGTCACTTGGTTTAAAGTGAGACTCATAGCAAACACGGATAATTGATCACCAATTATAATATCAGCTGTGTGGTATCAGTGCTAGATTGGGTGTAGACTCTCTCACAGCCTTCGGAGCTTCGCATTACTGTAAAATTAAAGCTAAACGAATTTTTTGTATGCAGCAATACCATCTACATAACGTACTCCATGACCGTACTCGAATATCCTTGTACAGAGCCCGAGAAACATGGAGCGTCGCAGTCACACGTCATCAACGAATGGTTACCTCTATCATGGTCGATGAGGGCGCACAGTACAAGGATATTCGAGTACGGTTATATAGCTGGTATCGGTACATACAAAATAATTCGTTTAGCTTTAATTTTAGTAAAGTGAAGCTCCGAGGACTGTGAGATCTAGAGAGTCTAGGTTGGGTGGAACCAGAAGAGACAGACAGGAGTAGATCGGTCACTATCGGTATGATTGTAGAAATCTGATATCGGATTTCTACAATCATATCGATAGTGACCGATCTACTCCTGTCTGTCTCTCCTGGTTTCACCCAACCTAGACTCTCTCACAGTCCTCGGAGCTTCGCTTTACTAAAAGCAAAGCTAACTTTAGTTACACAGTACGCTTAAATGTCACGCGGTTATCTCTTCTCCCTGTATGTGATCCTGTTGTCGACGTACACACAGCCATCCTTTGGTATTCAGGAAACATCCCAATAGATGGAGTAATGAACTGAATATCAATAAGGCACCAGCAACATGGAAAGAAAGCTCATAATTCCCTGTGAAGTCTTTCAGGTAACCTACAGAATAGAAATACAGTCTAAGTAAAAAAGAATCTCCCCGTCTATAAGACTATGTAAAGATTCATGTACCTCCTGAAATTAGTGAGACTATGTAAAGATTTCCTCAAATACTTTGTGTTAACATAAGATGAAATTGATTTCTTTTGTTAAATTTGACTGAAAGTGTAAAGCCCAGGGCCAAATATAAAGATACCAACAAATTCACACTCGTCTTGTGAATGAGACACGGCTGAATGATACAGCCTAACAATCCAGTCTACATAACATTCGCCCTGGATTTCGGTCGGTCACATCGAATAATCTCCCTGTCTCCAGTGGGATTTGAAACCCTGACCACCCACAGGTAATCCTGAGCCTTCTATAAGCGTGTGGTTTCCTGTTATCATTCGAACAGTTGATTCTACAGTAGGGTTAATTTCCTCATCGTTTTAAAACATGGAATGAATAAATTACGTCATCTGATCGTTTTTAATTAGTTATGTTTCAATACATGTACTTTGTTTGAGTTCAGTCAAGTGATGGTTAAGTATGTCAGTAAGGAGAATACTGCATGCGAGTAGCTTTTAAATATGGAATGCGGACTTTGATTTACCTGATAGTGGTGGTCCAATCAACATTCCGGCACCAGAAAATAGCAAACTCCATCCATACCCTGTTACAAACTTATCATCTCCTACAATCTTTCTCGTTGCGACAGATATTTGGGCAGCGAAACTGCTTCTTCCAAATCCAAAGAGAAAAACGAAGATACCAATCGATGTCTTGGTTTTCACAAGGGGCATGAGTGATGCTAATATGGCGTAAACCAGGTATGCAAATCCAAGGTAGTAGTCAATGTTCCTGCGGATCAGCTTACTGTGGCTACATAGGAACCCACATACGGAAGAACCAATGATGTTACCAACACCGTACAATGATAGTAAAATAGCTGTTGTGTCTTTAGATATACCGACATGGATGATTCGAGGAGCTAGATGAACTACTGTAACTTGAAATCCAACCGAAAACAATGTGAATGCAGTAAGGTATATCAAATAATAACAATTTTGTGTGAACAATCGACAATCAAAAAAGTCGTAGAGGAATGACAAGACAAATACAGTTCTTGACGACTTTCTAGGAATACTGGTTATGTGGGAGTCTTCTACTTCAGGTCGGTCCGTGTCAGATAGTGGAATACTTTCCTCACGAGTAATAACGTTTCTGTTGTCGTGACTGTCACAGTTTTCTACTACATCCTTTCTAACCACCTGTCTCTCAGTCCTAGGTCTAAGTAACGAGGCAGCGATCCACAAATGGGCCGATATGGCTGCAAACACGAGTAAAGCTCCTTCCCATCCATACAAATTGATACAATATTGGAACAGCGGAGGAAGAGCTAGTGAACCAACTCCAATACCTGTATATCCCAACCCTGCCGCAAGTGAATGTCGTTTCTTGAAATACTTCGCAAGTAGTGCTGTGGATGGAGAATGCACTAGACCATAGCCAACACCTGTAAGTAATAACATTTTGATGGTAAATGGACCTATACACAACTTGTAGTATGTATCTATGACAATGTATGGGGGGGGGGTGGGGGTGGCTTCATTCTGCGTTCAACATTTTTCAACACATCAATTTGAAACTGTCATTACGACAAAATTGCAGCAAACTGTCTTGTATTAACTCAAGTAACTGAATACTTTCATACAACGGTTGTCTGCGTGGTGGTCAATGTAGGAGGTCTTTTTAGCATAACTGAACTGAAGATTTATATATAGATGTGCGTTTTGGGTCAAAAAATGTGATTTTTGGTCAAAAGACTTAAACTCCGAAACAACTGGGCAGATTGGTCTGAAATTTGGTGGGAAAATTCTTCAAGGGATTTAAGTAAGATGTGTTCATGCCATGATAATACCATAAGAAATATGCAAATTAGGGCTAAAAATGTGGGTTTTTTAGTCAAAAGTCTATAATTCCAAAAGTACTTTGTTGATTTGGCTGAAATTTCACATGGGTTTTTCTGGCGATGCACGGATCAAGGGATATTAATTACATGATGACCCCTTCAGCAATATGCAAAACATCCCTGTAATTTGTGGTGTGAAACATGACTTTGACTCGGCCCACAAATGAAAGGTTCTTCAACTTCTTGTGTATTGAAACTATTTAATCTTTTATGGGCTACTTTACGTCAATGCTATTGGCATGAAGATTACCCTCTATATGAGGTTGCCTGGAAACACTGCTTTTACTATTAGCACTGCTTAATTAAATTAGAGAGAGTGTCTATGATTAAAACATAAAGTTCATTCATATGCTACAAAGAGTCTTTTTGGGGGTCAAATCAAAATGATCTTACCACTAGTTTGTGATTTGGGTCAAAAAAATGTGATTTTTGGTCAAAAAACTTAAAACTCAAAAACTACTGTGCAGATTGGGCTGAAATGTAGGTGAAACATTCTTCATGGTGTTTTTACTAAGAATTGTTCATGATATGATGGTCCCATCAGTGATATGGAAATTGGGGCTAAAAATGTATGTTTTTGGTCAAAAATCTATAATACCAAAAACCACTGAGCAGATTGGGCTGAAATTTAATGGGAATGCATCTAGGGATGTATGGAAAAAGAAATATTAAGCATACAATGATTCCATAAGTGATATGCAAATTAGGCGTAAAAATGTTCATTTTTGGTAAAAAAAATTATATCTCAAAAAGTACATGGTCAGTGACTCTGAAACTTAGTGAGATGTTTCTGAAAGTGCTATCCTGCAGATTTTCTTCAAAACTTGTTGACAAAATTGGCCCCAGCAACCACGCCCTTAGCAACAACCAAATGGTAGTATATTTTGGTTAGATAACAACATCTTCTAGTAGGCAAGTAAGTAAACATTTAAACAATGTATGCAAATATCCCTAGCAACCATGACCACGCCCATAGTAACAGCAAGACAGTCGTGTATTTCACAAAGATAACAGGGATTAATAGACAATTGAATAAACATTCAAAAAATGTATGTAAATTTGCCTAGCAACAAAACCACACCCATAGCAACAGCCAAATGATCACGTATATTGCAAAGTTAACAACAGGAATTGAAAGACAAATGAATAAACACTCTAAAAATGTATGCACATGTGCCTAGCAACATGACCACGCCCATAACAACAGCCAAATGATCACATATATTGCGAAGATAACAATGGTGACTAATAGACAATTGAATAAACATTCAAAAAATGTATGTAAATTTGCCTAGCAACATGACCACGCCTATAGCAACAACCAAATAATCATGTATATCACAAAGATAACAAACAGGAATTGGAAGCTAAATGAATAAACATTCAAAAATGTAAGCAAATGTGCCTAGCAACAAGACCACGCCCATAGCAACAGCCAAATGATCACATATATTGTGAAGATAACAACGGGGATAATAGACAATTGAATAAATATTCAAAAAACAATTGTATATCGCAAAAATAGCAACTGGATTCATCAAATGAACACCTATTGTTAGCATGGACTAGCATATGGATAAACAGTTTTAAAAACTGTACAGTTGTGCTACAACGCCATTGGTGGTATTTTTTATATTCATCCTCAAATGTTAGGTTTTAAGAATGATGTATTTCAATTAATTAATTAATTAATTAATTAGCATACATCGTCTCAAACATTACACGAAATTGATGGACCACTTTATATCCACTAACAGATTGATCCCAAACCAACTAGGACAAATTAAGAATACACAATCATGTTATTTGCTTGGTCTAATCAGTATTATTACAACAATGAAATAACGACAGGGTTTTAGTTATGTCATCTTACATACCATTCAGAAAGCCAACGGTGATGGCGAGCTGCCAAACGGTGTTGGCAAAAGAGCTCAGTGTCAGCGATACAAAACACAGGACGCCCCCAACAGCGACTACTTTACGGTTACCATATCGCTTGGAAAAGGCAGCTGCTACAGGACCTGTAATCAGAATAAATCAATTAGTCGACATTCAAAGTATACCCTTTCCGAATATTTTGTTTCAAAAATGGGGAAAACATTGTATATGTACGTATGTGTATATCTATCTGTCTGTCTGTCTGTCTGTCTGTCTGTCTGTCTGTCTGTCTGACTGTCTGTCTGTCTGTCTGTCTGTCTGTCTGTCTGTCTGAATGTCTATGTATCTAAGTATCTGAATACATTACCTGTACATAAGGACACCCCAGCTGTAAGTGACGGAATCCACGACGTTTTTCCAGCACCCTCATCAAAGTGTTCCACAAAGGCGACGAAGAAAACACCGAGTGCTACACTCGTTCCTCTCACAAAGAATAGAACTATGAATACTGCAATTACAACAAACCATCCCCAACCTCCTTCTTGTTCCTCGTCACCATTATCTCTTAGTTGGTCTTTCTTCTCCACCATGACGGGAAAAAATTTCACTGTAAATAGTAACCGTTGTGATTTCACCTCCAAATGTTACCTAGAAATATATAGACAAGTCTTTGTAGGAGATACATTCCGTCCGTCGTGGTATTTTGTCAAAATCTAGCACCATATATTCTATTCATGTATCTCTAGTATATATGTCCCCATAGTATGTTCTATTAGGCCTAATTAAAACAAATTGTGTGGTTCCGGTTTTCTGTGTTAGTGCCTAATTCAGGTTTTCCATTGTTTTCCAAATGGTATCTGTGTTCTTGATTTCTTCCTATCAAATGTACAACCATTAAAGATGGCGTGGAAGAATAATTTTAGAGTGTCTTTTTACTTGATGGCAGTTTCCGCATCCACTATTTCTCGTGAGACTTCACCAAATTTTGCTAATTTGTTTTTTTTCTCGAATACGTAAAAAAAATGTTTAGGGTCGGCATAGTCTAGCTTGTAGACCTCGGATGTTCTTCTGATACAATACGACACACGACCGAACATCGCTGTCGAGGATGGAACATGATTTCTTTGAGTTTCTATGTACTTAACTTGCTATATTTAGGTAATGTATGTGAACGACATGACAAACAAGCGTAAGGTCATTTTATCAAAACATCAACCTATTTAGAAGGAACAGTCAGACTTTACACCTTGACATGTGTCATGTCATTTGACCGATATCATGGCGACTGAAAACAACTGTCAGATTCAGTATGCATAACATCCAAAGAGGGGCGAATCACAGAAGCTCGTGAAGTTGTTAGATCACAGAGAACTACGAGAATATGGAGTACTACGACTTTGCCGAACGTCGAGCCCGTAAGGGCGTGATTGTTTGACACGGAGCATGCCAGTTGCTAGTAAAACAAGTCACAAAAACGTAACAAAACTAGGATAAATCCAACTACTTGAGACCAAATTCATTAAATACGTACCAAAGTATTTAATATCCAAATTTGTGAATTTTCTTATCATCACAAGAGCCGAGCACAGGTGATGGTTTACTGACAACTGTCGGACTTACAGTTGCTTCACTTTGGCCATTTTGAATCTCACGATTCGGTTAATTTACAGGAGACTGGCGGCAATTCCTGTAGTGGCTGTCATCGCATGATTACTTTTCAGTTTGGCAAGCCGTTTTAAGAATACAGGTTTTACCAGTCCCTGCCTAGCCAAGAATGATGACGTTATGTTATGCCCTTCAATGACGACATTTTCAATAGCCTCCATAGTCGCAACACATGTATACATTAATGAAACATGCGGAAGTCACAGTGAACAATGAACTGTGGATCAAGGATCGTGAGATTCAAAATGGCCTATGTGTAGCAACTGTATGTCTGATAGTTGTCAGTGAATCATCACCTGTGCTAGGCCCTTGTGACGTTGAGAAACCCACTTAATTTGGATATGAAATACTTTGGTACGTATGTGACCGATATGTATATGTATTTGGTCGCGAGTATTCGAATTTATGCTTATTAGATTTATTTTTCTAGCAACTGGCATGCTCCGTGTCAAACCCTTCTCACCCTCACAGTTCGTGCCTTCGGCAATCACAGTTCCTATCATTATGCATTAGTATTCAGTGCTATGGAGCGAGGCGGCGATTTTGATTTAGATGAAACGTAGCGAAAAAAGCACGAACGACTGTCGACAGTCTACGCTACTAGCCATGGCTGTAAATGTCCAACTGTTTACATTGTAAATAATGTCAAGGCCTCGCTGATAACCAAAACTTAGCATCAATAATCGTTTTAATACATATTATTACACCTTTCAGTCTTGATCATAGATGAAAGTATATTTTTGACCTACGAGTGAAATTCAGAAGAGAATTTAATCATCATATCAACAGTACTCCATTATTCATTATGCCCTTTATCTGTCATAATGTTGACACATTGTTTGACATGTACGGGATTAGCAGTCCTCTACCGGAGCTAATATTAAAGTTTGTGTAGCGGGTTATAACCACCTCCTTGTCTGAGTTGCCGCTGAAGTCTTATCAGTATTGGATAGTGTAAGACAAAGGGGGACTTAGAAGGTGTGAATTGGGTTGACCTTTGTAGTTCAAGTAAAACCAGTCCGGCAAAGTCAGAAACCATATGCCTGCACATGGAAGTATAGAAGGGGAGCCTCCATGGTCTCAAGAATGAAATGCAAGAGTACGACCCGGACCAAAATAATTTGCCAAAATTACGAGGAGAACTTAATTACGGAGAAAAATAGTTGTGGCGAGTAGTATTAAAAATAAGTCATACTACTGTACCATGAATGGAGTAGTGACTGCACAGTAAGGGTTTAAGGATGAAGGGCACAACTGTTACCATTCAAAAGAAACGGTAAACATTTAAAAAACGAATTTTACACAGATCTTCAGATGAGCTACACTATAATATTAGACACGTCTCGTTGTTCAGTCATATCAGGGCTTGTGAATGTTGTATGGCTTATTTCTTCGCCGTGAACACTGCATGCTGTGTGTGTCCTCACCCGAATGTGTACACTTTTATTACAGTATTATCATCACCTAGCCTGGCAAGGGGTGAGACAGTGTGTACTTTATCTTAATCTAGTCTAGCAAGGGTGAGATGGACTAATCCTGCCATCCTGTGAACTTGTCGGGCATAAGTACAATAGACACCGGTGGAAAGATAAATAACGCGGCTCCGCCTTGTTGTTTATCTTTCCACCGGTGTCTATTGTATACTTCCCAATAACAGTAAAATCACAATCCCTAACATTAATTTGAACACTTAGGCAACTTACTGCAAGTTCAATACCAATATTTATATTACGCCTACCTCGTTACACACCACAAGCCATTAGTAGATGTGCTGACACATCAAGCATCAATCTTAGGATAACTATCACACTGAAGTTCAAGTCTGGGTCTACGTGCTCGGCGGCGTCAAGTTTACCTTCTGGAAGTTCGGGTAGAATTGGGTCGCATTGAAATTTACGATGTGATACAGCCGTATAAGTTAGCGCCCTCAATCGACACAGGAAAGGTTTGTTAGCGAAGCAAGCCACTCCCTCCTAAAAGCTACACTTCTATTTTTTAACTTTGTATAACAACGTGTGGCCCTGCAACATGAATTGCTCATCAGTCTTGTTACTATTGCTGCTTTATTCAAAACGCTATCCACGCTAAAATCGCACTACTGTTTGCTTTGGCAGCGATTTATATATTTAAATTGTATGAATAGAATGGGAATACATCATCAGAACAGGGTCCAGTGAAGAATATTACATATGGATTATTATAGATAAAAGTTGTTAACATAAACTAATAAACATAAATAAACCATGGATGGATGTTCCAGCAAAAGTGGATATCTATCGGGACTTTTGTCCATATTCATGTTGTAAGCGTGGATAAAAATGTAGTACTTTTCATGGGATCTGAGCCATGCAGACTTACTATCTTTGTTAACGTTTTCTTGCTGTTAAATTTAATATGCCTTAAATATAATGAACTTGAATTAAATCAAATCAAATCAATTAAAATCAATTCAGTTCAACTCAGCTCAACTCAACCCAACCCAAAACAAACCCAACGAACTCAATTCAACTCATCTCAAGTCAACGCAACTAAACTTAGTACAGCTCAGATATATTGTCAAGACTTTTTGTTATCATTTCTGTTGAATATATTTGAAACAGCGTGTTGTCATTGGAGGTACCTCGTCTACATGGTGAAATGTTATATCAGGTGTACCTCAGGGTTCCATCTTGGGTCCGCTCCTTTTTAGTATGTATATTAACGATTTTCCTGATGTTCTTAAGTCGTCTGAGTGTTTGCTGTACGCAGACGACTCCAAGATTTTTAACAATTTTTAACAATTTTTAATGATTTAGACTGTTTTAGACTACACACTGATCTTAATAACGTTTCTGAGTGGTCCAAACTGTGGCACCTCAAACTTAATTTGAAGAAATGCAATGTGATTACTTTCAGTAGGAAGAAGACTGTCATCTCTCATAAATATACCATTAACGGCATCAAAACAAAATCGACCGTGTAAACCAAGTCAAAGACCTTGGCGTTGTCCTTTCAACTAATTTAAGCTAACACATTCAGGAATCGTCAAAAAGGCTTACAGGCTAGTTGGTTTGATAAAGCGTGCCTGCAAGCATTTCCATGACAGTTCTTGTATCATTAATTTATATAAATCGCTTGTACGGAGTCAACTAGAGTATTGTCCACAAGTTTGGTCACCCCATCAGAAGTATTTAATCTCTAAAATTGAAAGGGTCCAGCATAAATTCCTCAACTACCTTTATTTTGGGAAATTGTTCCCTGGTAAAGGAGTAAACCTCGATTACAGTAATCTTTGTCAGTATTTTAATATTCAAAGTCTTCAATCTCGTAGGAAATTGCTGGATGCAGTCTTTTTATATAAATGCTTAAATGGCTCTTTTAACTCAATGTATATTGTTGCCAATGTTCCGTTTCATGTGCCATCCAGGAATCTCCGTTCACACTACACATTTATGGCACGTTTTAATTCTACTCAAAGGAAAAACTCGTTTTTACCTAGGACCTTCAATTTTATCAACACCTTGCAAAACACTGACATATTTTCAAGTCTCAGTACTTTTAGAAAAGATGTCCTAAATGAAATAGTTGATGTGTGAACTTAACGCAATTTCGGTAATATTTATCTTCTTTTAATTTATTTTATTTCTATGTTTACTAGTTTTATAAATATTGTATGTATTTTAGTCTTTCCAATTTCAGAGTGTCTGTAAATGGGGTAATCCTGTAGACATCTCAAACAGATAAATAAAAATAAATAAATAAATAAACGACATAACATGACATGATCCCATGTTTTAATTTAGCGAAATAACGATCTCCCCATTAACACAGCCATATTTCATCATCTGGCACATATTAGTTTGATCACGTGATTTTATTAGACCAATAACTATGCTAACGGCTGTACTGGCAGAGATGAAAGCCCCCCCCCCCCCAACCCACACACACACACACACACACACACATACACACACACGAATTAGAAGTAAATTAATTGATAATTTCCCGCAGTGTTTGCACACATCCAACTTACGTTCAAAGCAAAATATTAATGTTTCCAACAATAACGCATTTTCGCTGTTGTGAAAACAAATAGTAATATTAAATATTCCAGGGCCTGTCTGGGCTTCACATATGTTGTCTGATGGTACATCAATAAGGTAGTTAGGCATGGCAACGATATAGGTATGTGTGTTAGCAAGGTTGACTTTAATTTAGACTGTAAGATACGTCGTGCCGTTCCGCCATCACCAGTGAGGGCGCCCCATCACGGCATACCTTACATACTAGGTTGACATAATATATTGACGTCATTGGCGGGTGTGCTGACAAGATTGATAAATGAATTTGATGGTTACCATGACAAGATGTAAAGATAAACTAACTGGATTGCCAGGTACAAAATTCAAGGTTGACAAGTATGTAGATTAGATATGTGTGTATTTTATGTCCTAATGTGTTTTAGTATTTGTAAGTGGACTTTTGTGTGATTGTTGATTTGAAGTATGAGGGCCTCAATGGAAAGAAGCCGACCCTGCAACGCTTTGCGTTGTTTGTAACGCTTATTGAGTTTTACCCTGAATGAAGATATTTTATAATAATAATAATAATATGTATTTTCAATGATTTCTGAGTAGATTTCTAACAAAGGAAAATCACTAAATGAAGCACTATTTGGCACCGAAACGTTGTATTGTATAATGTCAGAAGTCACTTGGGCATAGACAGTGTAGAGGCTGTGACTTGGGGGAACATGTAGTTTATACGTTATATATAAACAAAAGGCAATATACCCAAGTGAACTCTGGACTATAAATACAAATAATGGACGGGACTGGAATGGTGCATTTGTGTACCTCATTCAAAAGTGGGTCCCAGAGTAAGCTTAGACACTAATTATTAAATACTAACAGTTAATATACATTAACAGATGAAAACATGAAATACATCTATACTAACATGAATTAATGCATGTAACTTGTTTTAATGAATCCTACAATACATACAACACAAGAGACTACCAGTATATAGTTTTATGTATTTTTTCAAAGCTTGGTTACAACCTATTCTAATCCTCTCATTAAAACGTTATAAATGGACAAAAGTGTGACTAAAAATAAAAATAAAATAGAACATTCGGGAACGTAGAATATTTTGTTAATATCATTAGTTAAAATACGCCCTGTGTTAATCATTGCTCATTTTTCAACAAATATGCACGTCGGGTCGTCTGCTTGTAAATCTCCACATCAATTCCAATACTATGATAAGTGTTGATCTCAGTTACAGCCGAAATTATCATCCCGTTCGAATTCATTGATCAGACGTGTATGCGACAAGCTTCACATTAAACAAGCAACTTCAATAAACTCTGACATAAGTAATATCTGTCGAATTAATATACCGCAATGGATTGAATTAGTGTATTCTGGTCACTAATACAAACCATGATGAGTGCTAAATCTGTAAATCAAACAGTTTTTTACACACCGTAAATCCTGTCTTCAACATCGTCGTCACTGGTTTTGATAACTCACACACATCAGAATTTGTGGACGTTAATTGGTTGAATGTGCTTAAAGTTAGAAAATTAATTGTTTGATCATTGAAACTGAATACAATCATGATTTCGGTTGTATATAACAGTGCTAGGTTGGGGAAAACCATGAGATACAGACAGTCATGACTATATTTGTCTTCACTTACTCTACTGAATTATAGAATTCTAATATCATTATTTTAGTTACAGAGCCTACCTAAATCACATGTATTACAACTGGGAAAGTTTTTTGAGAAGGTGGCGTCATTTGAATAGCGCCCTTTATCAGGCAAACTAGAATTTCGTTCCTTTTTCTCTCACTGCATCTGTTGCGTATACTTTGTTAGTACCATAACAAGTTCAGTACTTTGAAATTGCTATTAGAATATGGTTTGCTTTTTAAAGATGTGTGATAATAAGCTGCATATTTTATTATCATTTTTTTGTAATTGTCATCCACTAGCAGTTATCTCTTCTCTCTGTATATGATCCTGTCGTCGACGTATACACAGCCATCCTTTGGTATTCAGGAAACATCATAATAGAAGGAGTAATGCACTGAATATCAGTATGGCACCAGCAACATGGAAGGAAAGCTCATAACTCCCAGTAAAATCTTTCAGGTAACCTACAAAATACATGTAGTACACTAAAGTTAAAGATATATATCTTCAGTGGGGTCGAACCAACACTGGTACGGGTTTGAAATTTTCCCAGATCTGTATGTAAGAACTTAGGTGATGTTCAGTTTGACCCTCACGCAGGTTGTTCCCGAGTACTACAAGTTTCTCTTGCTTTAATACTATGTAGGCATGCGTATTCGAATTTCCGAGTTTAATTTAGGTTCATAAAGTATAGTATTATTGCTACATTAATATCACGTAAATATTCGTGCATGAATACAGAATGTAGGGACACCTATATTAACAGGTTGTTATTTAAATATACGAAGATGAAATCGAAAACAATAATTCAATGCCATTGCCAATTTAGATACAACACAATCTACAACATACACCAGCGGTTTTTAATGCTTAACATTAACAATGAAATGAGTCGCTTTTTTTCGTTTGTTTCTTGAACCAAATTTGCTCGAGGGACTAATTAATTTACTTAACATAAATGGCATGATATTACACATATGACAAATTATAATTTTAGTTCATACATAACGCTTTCTCGTACTCCAATAAACGATCATTAAAAACTCTTCTAATTCCACACTCCCCAGTGATCATAAGCTCCTACAAGTACATACAGAGTGAATCCCGTCATGTGGTAACCTCTATCCTACCAAGTACCCCAACTATACAGCTTGGTTGACGTGCACGTCTAGTCGTGGTTTTCATCTTACCAAAGGACTTTATATGTGTTATTCACAAACAAACGGGAACGAAAGGGCCATAATCAGGACGTTGCAGATTCCTAGCCTTCCACCCTCGCAGTGGACGATGTCATCATCACTCCATAGCAGTGTATGAGAAAAATGCACACAAAGCGGTAGATAGAATCACGGCACTGCTGACACTGTTTGGTACAACGAAGACTTTTGTAAAAACTATATTTGATTGGAGTCTGTATGTCAACCTCATATTATGTGTCTGAGACATCTGCTAAAGTGGTACATGATAAATAACGTTCACTATTCAAATAATGAGAATTTGTAATTGTAATAACCTAACTTTGATTTACCTGATAGTGGTGGTCCAACCAACATTCCAGCACCAGCAAATAGCAGACTCCATCCATACGCTGTTACAAACATATCGTCTCCTACCATCTTCCTCAATACGACAGGCCCTTGGGCAGAGAAACTGCTTCTTCCAAATCCAAAGAGAAAAACAAAGATACCAATCGATGTCTTTGTTTTCACAAGGGGCATGAGGAATGCTAAAATGGCGTACACCAGGTATGCAAATACGAGGTAGTAGTCAATGTTCTTACGGATCGGCTTGCAGTGGCTACATAGGAACCCACAAATGGGAGAACCAATTACGTTACCAACACCATATAGGGAGAGTAAAATGGCAGATGTGTCTTTAGACATTCCGACATGGATGATTCTAGGAGCAAGATGAATCAGTGTAATTTGAAAACCCAATGACCACAATGTGAATGAAGTGAGGTATATCAAATAATAACAATTTTGTGTGAACAATCGACAATCGAAAAAGTCGTAGAGGAATGACAAGACAAATACAGTTCTTGACGACTTTTTAGGAATACTGGTTATATTGGAGTCTTCTACTTCAGGCCGGTCCGAGTCAGATAGTGGAATACATTCCTCAAGAGTAATAACGTTTCTTTTGTCGTGACTGTCACAGTTTTCTACTACATCCTTTCTAACCACGTGTCTCTCAGTCTTAGGTCTAAGTAACGAGGCAGCGATCCACAAATGGGCCGATATGGCTGCAAACACGAGTAAAGCTCCTTCCCAACCGTACAGATTGATACAATATTGGAACAGCGGAGGAAGAGCTAGTGAACCAACTCCAATACCTGTATATCCCAACCCTGCCGCAAGTGAATGTCTTTTCTTGAAATACTTCGCAAGTAGTGATGTGGATGGAGAATGGACTAGACCAAGGCCAACACCTGTAAGTAACATTTTGATTGTAAATGTAGGTCTGACTTATCTATGAATCTCTAATTAATTCTACATTGCAAATTATAGACATTCCATCGTCATTAGCACAAAATTGCTGCCATACTTGTATTCACTGAATTCTTTCATACAACCATTATCGGCGTGAGGGTCAAACGTAGGGTTTGTGTTTTACTTTTATCATTAGAGTTTTGAGAATGATGTTTTTCAAAAGGTTGCCTCGGCATACATTGTCTCAAAGATTACATAAAAGAGATGGTCATTTTATATCCGAGGACGGCTTGATCCCAAACAAATTTACTACTTAAGAAAGCACTACCATGACCTACTGTTCAGAATTCTGTAGAATATTAATCAGTACTAGTACCATTGCAACTTACAGTGAAATAACGACAGGGTTTTAGTTATGTCATCTTACATACCATTCAGAAAGCCAACGGTGATGGCGAGCTGCCAAACGGTGTTGGCAAAAGAGCTTAGTGTCAGCGATACAAAACACAGGACGCCCCCAACAGCGACTACTTTACGGTTACCATATCGCTTGGAAAAAGCAGCTGCAACAGGACCTGTAATCAGAATAAGTAAATTAGTCGACATTCAAAGTATACCTGTGTTGTATGTATGTATGTATGTATGTATGTATGTATGTATGTATGTATGTATGTATGTGTGTATGTACATTTGTATGTATGTATGTATGCATGTATGTATACATGTATGTATGTATGTATGTATGTATGTATGTATGTATGTATGGATGGATGGAGATAGGTAGGTAGGTAGGTAGGTAGGTAGGTAGGTAGATTCAGTAAGTAGGTTGATAGGTACGTAGGTAGGACTGTCTGCCTGATGTATCTTGATGTCTGTATATGTATGTATCTATGTATTTGTATGTTTCAGTACACTACCTGTACATAAGGTCACTCCAGTTGTAAGTGACGGAATCCATGACGTTTTTCCAGCACCCTCATCAAAGTACTCCACAAAAGCGACGAAGAATACACCAAGTGCTACATTAGTTCCTCTCGCAAAGAATTGAACTACGAATACTGCAATCACAACAAACCATCCCCAACCTCCTTCTTGTGCCTCATCACCGTTATATGGTAGTCTATCTGTCTTCGCCATCAGTACAATTTAAAAGATTAACAGTTGCGATTTCACACCCAAGTCACAGTGATATCTAAAATGAAACAAGTCCTTATAGAAGACACATAGCCATTCTTTTTTTATATACCTCCCACTGATACACTTCATGACTTGATTACTGCTCGCCCACATGTCATCCACATGCCCATGTGACTGCCAACTATACCCAACAATAACGGAATCGTTCTCCCATTTCCCCTCTCCCCTGTATTGGTATATGTCCCACTGCCTCCACACCCTATCCTTCAGCTTCGTCTTCTCTCTGAACAATATATCTATATTCATAATTATACTAATTTGAAACAACAGTGAACTCTTGATAGTACAATTGTAATATTCTAAATTAAATAACGCTCATAAAATGCTGTCCATATTACCGATACCTTACCGGATACCCCCCCCCCCCCACCCGCTTCATCCATTACTATTCAGCT
The DNA here is from genome assembly GCF_964340395.1 of Glandiceps talaboti. Lineage (NCBI taxonomy): Eukaryota > Metazoa > Hemichordata > Enteropneusta > Spengelidae > Glandiceps > Glandiceps talaboti. Next base: position 28,277,125 of record NC_135549.1, read on the forward strand.
AAAACTCAAGTGTTGCCTGCTAATGTCTATATTTCGCAGCCGGCTAAAATACAATAAAAATACGCTAGGCCTCTTACTGACAAATCGTCTAAGAACAGCCTTTTGCACGAATACTTTCGTTGGTGGCTGCACCTGGTAAAATATCTACTTGTGATCATAGATTGATTGATTGATTGATTACTCAGATATCAGATCAGTGGAAAGCTCGTAGGCTGTGTTTACAATCTCATATATGTCTACATACAATTGCTTACAGTGCGCTCAAGTGTGTCGACCTCGACTGACAGTTCTTTGTTGTTTGTTTGTTTGTTATACCCACCCTGTATATAACCAATATATATATATATATATAAGAGTGATGACTTGCTATGAATCGTGAAGACACGCGAAGACTTTATACCATTCTAGATTATTGTGTACATATCAATCAAAGAGTGGATAAGATAACATATCGACTTCGAACACTGTGTCTCTCATTTCACAACTTCAAGAGTATGTTCAAGTGTTCAACAATTGCCAATGTTATTGATCGCTACTGTACTTTGACCACAGTCGCTGCTGGCTGTACGAATGAACTATGTTATAGCCCCGCATATAACAAAAAGGTAATCGATTAATTACATTCATACAATGTGAACCCTGTTATAGTCTTGTTGTATGTAGGTTAAAGTATATGTAACGTTTTGACCCACAGGTACCATTTAGTAGAGAATGCAGTCACATAAATTATAAACTCCATTATTTATGCTAAATAATACTAAAATTGCAACCAACGAATCGACTCAAGATTTGGCAATTTACGATAAGATCAATTTGTGAGCATTGAATACTAGTACAGTACCTCGTTAAACTCCACACACCATTGGTGACACAATAAGCTATGTCAAACTAAGGGTGCCAATCACAGTGAACCACAAGCCGCAAGTTTATATGCAAGTCGTCTTCAAGATTGTCTCGTGGAACTTCGGTCAGAATTGAGTCACAGTGATATTTCAAATGATCACAAGTTAACGCCCACAATCAACGCCTAAATGTTTGATAAGGTTTGATAGCGAAGCAAACCACTCGTACAAGCTACACGTCTATTATTTATATTTGAATAACAATTTGTCCTGCAACATGAACTTTACGTCAATCATGACACATTTTAGTCCCCATACCGAGACTTTTTATTTGCTATAGCACAATTTGATTTGAAGGAACAAGGACACGGCAAAAAAACCACCCTTAGTTAACTGAAGACATGAATTTCATACAAGGCAAAAACAGCAGCTGAGTTATTCGAAAATCTCTCAGAACAGAGGGAGGGGGGGCGACAATAATTTTAAGAAGTAGTTTGATGTTGGATAATCCCTCTGACTTGTTTGGTAAATTTATAATTTGAATTTTATGAATGGGGATACGTCATCAGAACACGCATCAGTGAAGAATTGGTGTAACTTACATTAAATATGGATTATGAAAGATAAAAGTTGTTAACATAAACCCATGAACATTAATAAACCATGGATGGATATTTCAAAAACTCCTATTGGGACTTTTGTGTGCAGTCCTGTTACAAGCTTGGGTAGACATTTAGTACTTTGCCTAATTTGTAGTTTTCTGCCTGTCGGAAAGATATTTTTTAATATGAAATTGAACTAAAATAATTTAATTCAATTCAGTTCAATTCAATTCACTCTCTACTTTGAACGTTTATGATTCAATCCAATTCAGTTCAACCCAACCCAGCCCTACATCAAACCCAACCCTATCCCAAACCCAACCCTACCACAAACCCAACCCTACCCCAAACCCAACCCTATCCAAACCTAACCCTACCCCCAAACCCAACCCTACCCCAACCCATATGGTTTTTAATTAGCTATTGTGAAAACTTTTGGGTTTCCTTTCTGATAAATACATTTGAAACAATAACCATAAATACTTATTAACCTGGCGAGATACAGTCTACCTATTAAGATCTATTAACACTGCTACATTTCATCGTCTGTGACACCAGGTGGTTTTATTATACCAATCACCATGGTAATGGCTGCACTAACAATGAAAAATCTCTTCCAATGAAATGGGAAAAAAGATAATTTCCAGTATGCAACCTAAATTACAGCAATAATTTCCAGTATGCAACCTCAATTACAGCAAATAAAAAAGACGTATGTGATGTTTAAAGTTTTCGACACTAGCAAATTTTCAGAGTTGTAAAAATTGTCGTTTTCAGGGCATCTCTTAGTTGTCTCGGAACATCAAGTCCCAATGATATACGGTACACCAAGAAGGTGTATTAACAGGTCTGATGTATATTGACGTTATTTACAGGTGTGTTGACAAGATTGACAGACAAAATTAACGGCTACCATGACAAGATGTAAAGATAATTTGACTGGATTGACAGGTGTACAAAATTCAATTTCAGATTTTTGTCTACATCATGACACTTCAGCACAAAGGTTTAAAGAAGTTCACTCAAAGAACGAGTTGATCTGGAATTATGGTTGATAACATGTTTGACTACTGATCTATATCACTTGTTGAATTTAGGCGACTTAATTATCATCTATATAACATTTAACTAAATGCTAACATCCGCTTTTTTCAAGTTTATGCATATCGGTATATTGCCCAGTTTGGTCTGCCCTCTCGTAGTCATTGTGAGACTTCGTGATGTCATACCATCCTAAGCACCCATGATTTCGGACGCTGAATACAACAGCATTAATGGAACGCATTCAGTTTGTGCCTTGTAATGGTTATTCTGATATCTGCCCAATGTACAATACGCTAAGATAATGCTCAGAGTACTATTTACCATAGGCATTGGGAAATTACACCAGTCAAAAAATGCAGCAATATTAGTGAGATATATCTGTTGAGATAGATTACAAAAATTAGTACCTGTAGTAAGATTTTGTTTTTTGTATTGGTATATTATATGCTAAAGTTCAATATCAAATTCAGTAAGCTGTGCAGTCTTAACGACAGTCTTATTAGTATCCACAGTTTGATGAAGGGAATTTGCTTCAGGACCAATGTCGGTAGATCTAGAAATTAACTTAATATTTCCACAAAGCATTCCTGTGCGATTGTCCGATTCTTTAGTTTGATCACGTTGATTTATTATACCAATCACCAGGGTAACGGCTGCACTAGCGAAGAAGAAAGAACCTCCGATGAAATATGAGTAGTGGTAATTTCCAGTTACATCATACATCCAACCTACATTGAAAGGACAACATCAGGAATAGTTATTGTAAGGGGTACATTATTATATTAAATGGACGTTGTCACATCAAATATTGACTTTCATAGCATTGTTTGTTGACAGACAAAATTAATATTATAAAAGGATAAATTGACGTGATTGACAAGTACAAAATTCAAAGTTGACATATTCAACTTGATTTGATGGGTTGTTAATGGTGATTTATTAGATGGAGTGTTACTTTCGCCATTTTCTCAATTACTTATAAAAAGGCATTATTGAATGTTGGATCTGTAGTGGCAGGTATACATCTTCAGCGAGCACTAGTCTCTATACCTATATATGGTAGTGTTCAATAATTTTTCCATATTGACGTATGTGATATACTTTCAGTCATATACTTTCAGTCACAGAGATCGCCATGTATTATTTCATGGTGTCTTTACATTTTGTGTGTAAAGTTTAATTGTTTTGACCAATAAAGGCACTGGTTTTAGGGTCCGCACCTTAATTACAATTTCACTGCGCTTATTCAATGGTTATGTGTTCAGCTACACACTCATTACACCTCACGGTATACATTTAGAAATAAAGTCATTAAATCTGACAAACGATCGAGTTTTAAAAAATGGATCACTTATATAGCTAGTGTAGATCTCAAGTTCTGATCGACATGTTGAAATTTCCTTATATACATGAGATTAGAGCTAGAGTTATGTAAATCTCTGCTCGGATAGAAAAGTTTTGTACCCAAATAAATTCTGATTTTATGACAATAAAAGCATAAACTTATGGTCAGATCATGGTATGATTGTTCTTTGGGTTCTTGGCAAGACGTTGTTTGCAATTTCCATTTCAAAATGCTTAACGATCATCTGTCGTACGTCGCGTCAGCCATCTGTTGTCCGTTCAACTTTTCTATTTACATCTAAGACTTCTTCTCTGAAACCGATGGTCAGATTCCGTTGATTTTTTTGTATATTTGATTTTTGGGGGATGTTTTTGGTCAAAATTGACATTTGTGATTTCTTCTAAACTTGTAGTCGGATTGCTTAATAATTTAAGTGTGAATGTGCCTAGGAAGGAGTCTATTCAGATTTTTCCAAGCAAAGTACAGAACGCGAAGCGAGTAGTTAGTGATGATTTGATTTGATTTGATTTGATTTGATTTGATTATTTTTGCGATTGAATAACAATGGGTGTTCTGTTGTTTTTATTTCTCTGACTATTTTTTTCTTTAAACTAACCCTAACCCTAACAACCACTCCATTTTATCATGACAAAAGATAATAATTAGCTTATTAATTACCTGCTACAGGACCACCAGTCAAGATCCCAACTACCATACTTACAGTTGCAATACCAAATGCACTGATGAATCTGTCTTGGCCTACAGTTTCCCGGAGTACAACGTTCAGTAATGGTAAATAAACACCTTGACAAAATCCAAGAGCGGCACCGTGAACAATAGAGCCAGGGAATGTCGTAAAGAGGGGACTGCAGAGTGAGACTATGCTTGCTAAAAGCAGGGAATATCTATACATCTTAAGCGCTGATACCACATTCTTGTCAATAAGGAATCCATGCATGCGTGACACAATGCCCGCAATTCCAAATGAGGACATGACCACAGCAGCTTGGTTTGCATCCATACCGAGAAACACAGCGCGGGGAGCTAGATGTATAGTCGTACCAAACAGTCCGAATGACATAAGAAATGTAGACAACACTTCCAAACCGAAAACTTTGAAATCTCGAAAAAGTGCAAAATCAAGCGAGGAGATCATATTGTCACAATTTTGACGACAGTTGCTCAGCCATGTACGAGAGTGATGTTGATTTCCATTTCCGTCAGAAATCGAAGATGTTACTGGTGACGCCATATTGGCTTTTGTTACTCGTGGTCTAAATAGGGCACCGCACACACATAAATTGGCATTTAAACCAGCAACAACTATATACGATCCTTTCCAGCCGTATTGAACAATAAGGGCTTGAAAGAGAAGTGGTAAAATAAAACTCCCGATTCCGGTACCCATGAATGCGAGTCCATTAGCTAGTGCATACTTCTTGTCAAAATATTCACCAATCAGGGAAGTCGTCGGTGCAAATATGAGGCCTAAAGGAAAAGCTATAGAGAAAATTAAAAAAAAAACATTTAATAGGAAATCGTTTACACATGATAGCTACAACGTTATCGGCAACGACGATGTTGGCAAGAAATTTAGACAAGTCCTTTTGTGACAGACACATCTCCAAGGTTACTTTGAAAGTCACATATTCATTTCACAGAATCCAGTACAAGAACCTTATACCATACTTTCTTTCATTTACGTAAATCCATAGGTGACATACATGGATCTGCCCCATATTATGGTAATTAGCCTACTTAATATGCACGAAAATCAATAAAAATTAACATATTGTTTGACTAAAACAGAATACATGTAGTGAGCGAGCCTCTCAACAAAAGTCAAGTTGTTAAAAAATGCCAAGCAATATGCTAATTAGATAAATTAGTATGCTCTATCTTCCACTGAAAAATATCTATATATCATGTATGAGCCAAAAAGCACATTTTAAATAGTTTCATGTCAATTTAGTTAATTGTTAAAACTCCAAAAGAAATATTCAAGGAAAGTATAAAAAATAGCAAAATGATGGTAACTAGTTTTAATAGTAAGCATGCATAAATTTCAGTCAACAGTTTCAAATAGTATATGTCTAGAAAAACAGAACTATAATCAATGTTGGCAAAAATGTGCTCACTGCGCTAATAAATATGCACAGTTTATGACTAAATCTAATCTGTAACTGACAGTGACAACTGTGTATACCAAATTCGATAGCCTTCCTTCGCACTGTATATCGTTAAATTGGGGCGTGTCATTCTTTTACTCCCTTATCTGACACCACTTTTTGCAAGAGGGAGACCGCTATATGGTTTAAATGTGCCGGGAACATGATACGTTCAGCGACCTCGCTATATCTGCACCAATCCCGACCGGTGGAAAAGCGTTTGTATGATTTGAATTATTTTCAAGAAATATCAGGAAAGATAAGCAGAAAGGATATGGTGTCCAATCCATGACAAAATTACAACTCCTCATTTTGCTATTCTTATTTCAATTTTACAACTCAAATATCTATTTTTCTGTTCTATATTCCATTTTACAATTCGTCATTCCAATTCTTATTTCAATTTTACAACACAAATATCTATTTTTCTGTTCTATATTCCATTTTACAATTCGTCATTCCAAAACTGAATGCAATTAAACAACTGAACTTTCATTTCTAAATGAAATTTTACAACTCAACTTTCCATTTTTTAATTCTGTATTCTATTTCCCATGTTTAATTCTGTATACTATTGTACAGTTCGACATTCGATTACTCTGCTTCCTGTTTCATTCGACTACTCATTCTTCGAAACCCCATACGGTGTCCAATCCATGACAAAATTACAACTCCTCATTTTGCTTTGGAATGACGAATTGTAAAATGGAATATAGAACAGAAAATAGATATTTGAGTTGTAAAATTGAAATAAGAATTGGAATGACGAATTGTAAAATGGAATATAGAATAGAAAAATAGATATTTGAGTTGTAAAATTGAAATAAGAATATTCAAAATGAGGAGTTGTAATTTTGTCATGGATTGGACACCATAGAAAGGAAATATGTGTACAAACCTGTAAAGACGCTATAGGTGATGTACAAATGGGTTAATTTGGTAACAAAGGCACACGATAAACATCCCAGGGTTGATACTACTCCTGCCACCATAACAACAAGTCTTGTGCCGTATCGACGATTTAAGATATTTGCTACAGGTCCTGTGAGATTGAAATGCTAAATGTTAGTATTTGTCTGCAGTTACAAACTATACATTCAATAGCCGTTGTAATAAGCTGGCCGGGTCGAAACGCTTTTTAACGAGCTAGTGACATTTTGCTTATCAGTGTACATTAACTAATATTAACATATAGAAGTGACATACCAACACTAAATTTGACAGCCCAGGCTAACGACATAATCCATGACACTTCAGCAGATGTTGCTTGAAAATACCTTTGCAGTTCCACAAAGTAAGGTCCTAGAGATAAGTCCGTTCCTAGAACCAACATCAATACAAATAAACTTGATACAACAATTACCCATCCCCAGCCTCCGTCTATATCTTTGTCCATATTTATCTTAGCCATTCTACCTACAGACGATTTAACACCAATAACCCTTACTATTAGCGTAGCTACAAGTGTACAACGTAAGTGCTTCATAAATTATCACGAACGTATATTTTAAGATTAAATACCCGTACACATTGGTGATCTGTGGAAATTTGCTCTAACCCGCACCTTGAACAAATTTGATAAATATATCGTCAGTCACTAGAGGCGTTTCCGGTGTCTGTGATCGATAATTCAACCACAGGAACATACTTGTCAAATAAAGAGTATACACTCCCGGAGACTACGGAGAAATGAAGACATTCATCATGCCCACAATTTAGGTTGTTGATAATACTTTACACTATATTTATTTACAACAAAAGACAAATAGGCTTTTTCAAAATTTGTCATGGTGGCGCTCTACTTTCTGTCTCTCTTTACCTTGAGGGTATACATGGTATAGGTTACTCGGTTAACCATACAAAACTGTTGCTTTCCTCGATGTCTGAACAATACGAAAATAACACCATTGATTTAGACAAAGCGCTTAAGAAATGGTACTATGAGGTGATGATATGAGCGTATCTTTAGATAGGTTGATATGTATTCGATATCCCGTATTCAATTTGTAGTGGTACAGTTGGAGTCCGACGTGAACATCACAACTGTAATACGTTCTTGTTTTACAAATGTAGATAATAATAATACCAATAATAATATTAATATTGGTTTTTATATAGCACTTTCCCACTTTGTGCTTAAAGCGCTTTACAATTATTACCCCTGGCATGGATCTATAGCGGCACAATGATTTACACTTCCTCAACTCCTTGGGGAGCATACAATCCATTGCTGGCTTTATGAGCGCACAGGATTAAAACATTCACATTGCAACCTCTATCCTACCAGGTCCCCAATTATACAACTGGGTTGACTAAGGCACATAAATTAAACGTGGTACAAATCTTGTCCATGGACTTTATAACCACTCAGAAACAAACGGCATCGATGCATGATGGGGCTCGAACCTGCAACCTGCAGATTCAATATTCCAAGCCGGCCACTCTAACCATTCGCCCATCAATGACTCCACGCCCACCAATATGCGAGGTGCATTTCATTGACAAAAATTAACACGTACAACCCCACCCCCGCCTGGTGAGAGGGAGACATTGTAATAGTCAAACTTTCAGACGGATATGCAGCCAAGTTCCAACATCTACCCATTGGAAGCATGCATAATCCAAAAAGGGACCCATTGTTAGGAATTTCCAGTCCGTCATATAATCATTCGACCACTTACCTTTTTCTGATATGGACTGTGAAGGTATCCCTATAGCATTAAAAGGTTTTCTATGTAATCGACCCCATGGTTAGGGAATTTCCAGATGAAAGGTCGATCCATTTTTAGGGATGTTTTCGTGAAAAAAGTGACCCATTTGGGCTGCATATACAGGTACGTTTCTATGGGAGTAAACTCAGCCCCCCTCCCCCAGGGGTACATGCATATTTTACTGGACCATCGTATACTGCGCGGCAGATACATTATTGCGAAATATGTTATCAGAGTTCACATCATACCATACACTTATGACCTGACATGACATGACATGACATGATACTGCTGATGCAATTATGTGTACGTGCAGCTGATCAGACGATCAGACAGCGACGCGGTATAATTACAATCCACTTTGCACATCACGCCATCACATTCCCGTGAAGGACGACGAAGCGAGTGAGCACAGCGATCGAAGCATGCAGTTAACAATATAAACATACCATGAAAATAATCGTTGCTGTTGGAAAGCATTGCCGTTCGTTCGACAACAGATATGTGAAATGGGGAGTTATTAAACGTGAAGGTAGGTCAAAACCTGAAATACATTTTTAGTAGCTTGATAACCGTACGTAAGATACCGACATGTCACGTACCGTACTGGCAGCTACTTGATTTGCATTGATAGTATCATCAATATCGCTAAATACATTGCCCACCTATATAATCAATTGATTTACTAAAAACTCACATTTCGAATTCATAACTGACATGAAGTTTAACTTGGCAATGAAATATCTCATTTCGGGGTGAATTTTTTTCACGTGACAGCCTGCACGCCTGGAAATAAATCGGTGGCGTGATTTTTGCTATCTAGCTATTAATTTTAATCTCCAAGTGTTTCATCGCTCGCGTTTTTAAAGCAATAAATAAAGCTTAGTCATTTTATGTATCAAGTTGAACTTTATCATCTCCAATTTGTCAATGAGAGTTGTGTCGGGAGCGTTTTACCAAACATAATTCAGAAAACCAATAGTTTTGGTGTAGCAATTATTATATGGTGATTAATTCGTGATAAATTCAGCTTGTTTGTTGTCATATTTCACTCAATTTGAACATCCGTGGTTATCACTTTCAATTTGTTAGCAATAGGCATAGAAGATATTATGGGATAGACTGGCTTGTAGTGATAAATCTGGAAATATGGAGACAGACAGTACAGTGGTTATTAATGGATCAGGCCGTGCTAATAGCTATGCATTATTGCATACAATGGTGCTTAATTAGAGTGATAAGTAAGTTTGGACTTTCTACTCCAATTGTTTTAGTCTATTATATAGCTGAAGAACAGAAACCGAAACAATCTGGTCGAGAGATACGATCAGTGAAAAAATGCTGAGCCAGCAAGGTTAGTAAGAAATTACCAGGAACCGATATAGTCATTATCTTCACTAGGCTGCATAGGGAAACTTGACGTATTCTGTCCGAACGGAGAACACACGTACCACTAGTATTCACACGACCCGGTGGGACATTGAAAACATATACATATATACAAAATGTATATACTAGACCAACCTATGCTCATGTAGTAGACGTGCAGATGTACAATGTATATGTAGATCACTGTACTTTACTTTTAAACCATGTATCTAGCAATAATGTGTTTTATACCATTCAGAACACACTTGTCCTGAACAAATATAATGACTTTACGCAATGTACTAATATCATGTCAATTACCATTCTACGGTAAAATATTAGCCTCCGAGCATGTTTTTTTTTCTACTGACGAAATGCGTAATAACGGCGGTGCGTCTCTATGGGGCCATAACATGACCTGTGGTTTTACACGTACGATCATGAATATGCTAATTTTACCATGTAGGAATCAATACGAACTTTGAAGTGAAGGATATTATATGTAAAAGGAATAATCCACTCAAACTAATGTCTGCCTGTAGTACACTCGTATTGGTGGTTACCGCTAACTACTTCCAATATGATTATGAGTGTTAAAATAGCACCTCAGTAATTGACTTACAATTGCAAAATTTACAAAGTACAAAGACTGTCTAGACAATGGAAAGTGTGGTAACATGGGTAAATGTGATGATATCTGAGGATATCCCACAAACAAAAGGTCGAGCAAGTTACTAATCTGAAAGTGTTATTTTACATGTATCACCCAAAGTCATATTTGCTTGATTGCAGTAAACAATAATCAATACACGTGTAGCCCTACTAAAGGCAGAAATAAATTTGACTGGACTTATTCCAATAATTTTTCTTCTTTAACAGACACTGCCGATATCCTGCGAGGCGTCGTGATCCGGGTTCCTGACGAGGAGCGCCCTCTTTGTCGAATATAGGTCACCATGGTGACTTCGGAAACGTACCCTTTCAACGTCCGCAACTCTGAAATTTCACATTTTGGGATGATACGTGCTAAATTATGTTAACGTTACAAGCACAAAGGAAATGACAGCGTCATGAAAATGTAGAAACAATGCAATCATTGGATATTGGCGACTTGCACTGGTGTCGACGTTGTTTCATAGCAATAAATGGCGATAATGAAAATGCAATGTGACGTGGTCTTGTCCGCAATGGGGATTTATCTGAGGTAGGTACACATACTACAAAACAGTAAATCATATTCGCATCATGTCATTTTATATATGTTCTTACGTGAGATGACGCATGTCATTAGGTCTAAAAAAATTGTTTGGTTCCGGTTACACGACGCCTACCTACTTTTTCACTGCCGACCCTAAACTTTTTTAATGTATTCAAGAAAAAAATAATAAAATCACGAAAATGGTAAAGTCTCGCGAGAAATAATGGATGCGGAAACTGACATCAACTTAAATGACAATATACAGCTGTTCTTCCTATTGGTAATGGTTGTACATCTGATGGGAAGAAACCAATGACACAGATCGGAAAATATGGAAAACAACGGAAAACATAACTACCTCATATCGTTGAACTATACACTCACACATGGGAAAAATCTACCTACCCTACCTATTCTACCGTTGAATTGAGCGTAATTAGAACATCATAATTTTTTTGTTTAGATTTGATTTGCAGTGTGACTGGGTTATAAAATGATACCTCGGTAATATACTAAAAAATTGGTATCTTGTAAATAAGCCGTAGCTTACTTCAACTGATAAAATTATGTTCAGCCATGTGGAAGATTTCCTGCAATGGTTTATGGGACAACCTCTGCATGGCATCACACATACCCAGATATCTGTCTTGACAAATATAGAGTCAAGGTAATTATCTTTATGATGAAGAGGTTATATTGTCGACACCATATGTTTTCCCATAAACCTTTGCAGGAAATAACAAATATGTCTGAACACATGTCAAGTGCAGTGGATTTCCAAGTTCAGTAAGTTAGGCCAAGAAAAGAAGAATTGTTTCTGGTCAGCGCGCGAATCACTTAAATACCCACGCGTTTTTTTTTCGTCTTTTGTCCAATCCATGCAGTCTGCAGATCCGGGCAAAACACAAAAATAACCCTCCCTACTTCATCAGCGAAGACAACTGCAGAGCCAATCATGTACAAACAAATGACATACATCTGCCACACATACACACTTGCTCTAACATGTCTAAAATACTAAATAAAAAGACCAGTAACTGTCATAAATGGTATATTTAGTGACAGAATTGTTAAGAGTAAGAACAAATTGAAAAAAAAAATCGCGTCGTCACACCACCTTAGACAAAATATCCTGACAAGAAACAGTTCTCTCTTTTTTTGGCCTTTCTGAGGTGCATTCTATCACGTGATTTGTATGTATGCTGGTAACAGTAATTAATACATTGTCAAGTGTAGTAGATATATAGAGCTTACCTACAGATGCACTGATGTACATTTGAATAAAATTACCATGAATGTTACATACGATAATGTCATAATTGATTTGTATCTTTCAAACTGTCAACCTAGACTTTATTTTTAAAAAACACCAGCTGTGTAGCAACAATCCCATAAAGTAAACACTGGGGGCGCCCTCTTGGACTATTACCGTTATCATGCAGTTGCCACCATGACTTCAATAGCTTCGACGTGTTGAATTGTGACCTTACGCCTTTTACTAGTGGTGCGATTTCATTTTTTATTTTCATAATTCATAAGATAACTAATTAATCACTTACAACTGTTAAACTTGTAAAGTTCAATTCTAATTCTTTTTTATTTCAAGTAAAACATATTTGGTGTGTGTCGCGTGTTATCTATATATACATTGTTATTAAATTTTGGTGTTATCTGAAAGGCCAATCGCAACATTTTCTTCCATAATTTTTCATGAAGAATATGAACGAATTGAATATCATGTTAACGTCCATTGTTAAATGACTCTCAAACATAATTGCAAACCATGATGGCGCCCTTCAAACGCCAGTGTTCCTGCATCACGAGAAAAGCTATATTTGTTTTCAAAAATTGCAATTCTTGAGAGAGAATTGCTTCAAGCGTTGGGTTTGACCGTTTTAGTTACCTTGTTAGATAAGAGTTTGTGTAACGAAGGGAGTTCCTTGATAACGTGTTTGAATATCACACGATATAACTGACACAATGCATTGACCTGAGTCATATCCCAAGGGAAGGAGGTGGGCGGGGGGGGGGCATAGCAGGGGGGACGGGGATACTTTTGGGTTAATGGGTTACTTTGCACATGCAATTAATCCCTATACATGGGTCCATTATTCTCCCTGAAAATTCCCTAAACATAAGTCGTGCCCGTCGATCGAGCTTCTGGCATTGCATTTTAAAAAGTAGATGGTGGTGTAAAACGCCCCAAGTAATGGTTAGATATCAGGATTAGCAATTGGGAGAAGATGAGTACGAACCCCAATTGGAGACAGGGTATTTTTTATTTGAACTCCACTCCTCCAAGGCGAGTGTTCTACAACTCGATTGGTAACAGTGTAGACTGTCTCACTCAGCCGTGTCTCAATCACAAGACGAGTGTGAATTAGAGCGTGCAACAAATAGCCCTGTCACATGGTCACAAACATGAGTGGATTTAAGTAGGAAGTGTCGCGGTGTATACGTACGTATGTAGTCGCTTGGGCCAATTCCCAGTACAAAAACAAACAAAACATGGTTTAAATACTGTCAGACATGATACATGTGATAGAATATATAGAAAGTCAAAGTGAAAGCAAAATATGACCATCCCCTAATTCCAGTGTACAGTGTGCATATGTTATACATAGTCATGGTCCCTTTAATAGACCGACTAAAACATCATTAGAATAATATGTAGATGTTCTAAACCTGGGCGGCACACCCCTGTCTAACATTTGTCAGAGTACCCCGTGGGGGGGGGGCGCAGACAACAGCATGATCCTTGGTCATGTGCACGTGGTTAAGGAATATGCAAAATGTTACACCATCTAGTGTACAAAATTTTTTAATGTAACATTATATCCCGCCTCCCTTTCTTCTTATCTTATCAACTGCGCCATCATTTGGCGATATGTATAACATTTAGTGTACAATTTAGGGTAACGATACTGTCATCAAATCTAGGTGTCTACGACTTTAACTTCGCAAAATGTTTCAAGGTCAACTCTTAAAAAACCGAGCAATGTCAACTTTGCACAATAAACACGCCGATAATTGATAATTAGCATGTACAGTTGTGGTGTAGAGTTTTCTGATCACATTGAAATTGGGTGAGCAATGTTTTTTTTAAAAGTGTGAATTTTGTTTTGCTTGTGAAATAAATCACTGTAACAATACGTCGAATATATGCATGACAAACACGGAGTTGGATGCCGTACTTGGAGTTGGATGTACGGAACTTATATTTGGTTATACTTTGGTTAGATCAGACGTGATGGTGTGGGAGCTGAGATTTCAACAGTTGACGTTTGACTCAGAATAAGTTGGGCAAAGAGTAAATATTCTCGCCGCTGTGGGAATTGTTACCTATATATATATATTTCGCATTGTGTTTATAATAACATTGATGGAGAGGGTTTCAGGGACTATGTAACTTTTATTTTTAACGACGGGAACTTTAAGACGTAGATGATTTTGGGTGGAACGTTATGATATGGATGGGATTAAAATATATTAATTTTTAAGTTAACATTTATTAATCTGTATATACGTTGTAATCTATAGAAGACCAACAGCTATAGGACGATCGAACAATATCACACAAATGTAGTTGGAGGGGGTCTAGCGTCAATGCGATTGCTGAACTTCACTTTTGCACTTTTAACCAAATTTAGAAAACTTTCATGCCTTCATCAACGATAACATGTTCTGTTGATAAATTTATTAAAATTTACTTCTTATGTGAGATACAGTGTTGGGTCTTCGGTTGTACTAATTTGTTTACCATCGTGTTTTTCCATTACAGGGATCAATCGTTGTTACAATTTTATTATATTACATTTGATATATTAACGTGACGATGTCGAACTTGTGAACGTTCGTTTACGTACGGGAGGGAGTGTGAATGAAGTTCGTTTATGCTAGAGCTTGTGTGACATTGTGCGACCGTCCCATAGAAACACGTGCAAGCTTATGTTGATCAGAGTGTTTTTATGTACTCGAATCAAAATAAAGAGCTAGTCAAAACAAAAGAGAAAATCATTGTGCATTCCCTTTTAAGTTATCGCGCGCGCGTGCATACTCTACATAAGGTCAACAGTCGACCCGTAGTCAGGCATGAATGTTTTTATATACTTGATGAACCAAAATAAAGAGCTAGTCAAAACAAAAAATGAAAAAAATAAAGAAAAACATACATTCTTTATTTAATTCATCACGCGTAATTTTTTTTTGTATTCTATAGATAAGGGTAACACAGATACAAATATTTCAACTCTTATCAACATTTCGAGACTGGATGGGTTTCTATTTTTGTCATTCCTTTGTCGGTGTGATTGTAGCTATAAGAAGATTCTCCTTAGTGCCATTAAGTGGCTGGTTCACGTTGCGACTGTCACAACGTTTGGGGGCGTTGCAGTGTGAAAGGGTAATCATACCCTAGCCAAGTAGGAAAGCGAAGTGATGAGTTAGAAGGAGTCATAGATAACGTGGAGCTAATTATTCATCTTTTTATAGAATACAAATTACTTTGATTGGTTTTTGGTGGAGTCGGTCATGACAATTATGGGAATGACAAATTATTGTATTACCATCACGTGAGTGTCACGTTTAATTAAAATTTCCTTATAGGAAAAACCATAACTTTATCGCGTCATATAGTACACATCTGTTGTTGATAGCACTTCGGGAAAATATATCGTCTCGAGCTCTAAAAAAAACATTGTATTTTTTTTCGACCAAGTTTCTTTGACGAGAAGATCGTTGAATTTCGTTATTGAGTAGGTGTGTATCAGCATATACAGCCACTAAAACAGCCTTTGCTTGGCGCCGAAAGTAATACTTGAAGAAAACCACAGTTTTAAAGACTTCGTTTTCACGTATTACTAAGAAACATTTCATAACATAACAGTGAATTGACTGCTAGTGGCTTGCCATTACTAACGAACAAATTCGCAACTTCCCCGAGGTATGGCTGACTATGAAAGACGGTATGACCACATGCAGTATGGGATTCCGCCACATGTGAGAGTGATTGATGAAGCACCAGATGAAGGAGCAAAAGACGACAACGAGTTGGCGGTAACGACCAACCATCTTGACAAACAAGCCGACGAAGAAAGTTTAGCCGACAGCCACGCTGAGAGTGAAATTGAACGTGGTGGGTGGGACTCGAAAGCAGATTTCATCTTAGCTGTCATTGGTTATGCTGTTGGTCTTGGCAACATCTGGAGATTCCCATACCTGTGTTACAAAAATGGCGGAGGTGAGTGATTGTTGTCTTTAAATACGGTGTTTGTAAACATTAGCACGTGTGCGTAGGAATGTTGGAATAACGCCAACAGACAAGAAACACAGTCACGTACGTACGCATGCGTTGATTAGTCAGACGACACTTTCAATTTAACTTTACGTGGTTTACTTTTGTTTTCACATCCTTTGTTTTAAGTTTTATCCTTTTTTCCAAGTGCAGTTGGGTTACTTTGTCGACTTCTGTCATGATTCCTGTATTAAGTCATTTTGAAAGGTCGCCGCTCATAATATAACAAACAAATCATTGTTTATGGTGTATTTGAACATAGACTCTTTCGTGTCGAGTCTATGGTTTGAAATCATACCTATGGAGCTGTTATAAATTATAACAATCTCGGTTAGCGTAGCAGCCATACGCCGTCATCGTGTGACTGTTCTCTTGTATCTTGCGGTTGTATTTGGCATACCAAATCAGCAACATTGCTGTATCGTTTAACCATGACTACTTCGTAATGTTGGAAGTACATGTAATAAGTAACGGGAACGTCACAAATGATGATTCATTACCGTATGATGTATGCGCGCGCGGGTGTGTGTGTGTGTCTGTGTGTGTCTGTGTCTGTGTGTCTGTGTGTTTGTGTACATGCATATATGTTTGATAGCCATATTGTATATATTAGTGCATGGTGTTTATTGAAGGCGCTATCATTCTCTCCTCACAATGCATTTCAAATTCTCGCACATTAAATAAGGAAACAATATATTTAGGCAGTTGGTTTGTTTCATGTACAGTAGACAAAATGTATCAAGAAATTGCGATCCTGTTATCTTAAAGTGTAGGATAGGCAGTTTTGTTATCAGTTTCTGGGTGGTCGTATCGAAACAGCCAGTGAACACTAACATAAAATGGGCTGTAAATGTACTCTGTGTCCTGACTTGAATTTACATTTTAAAAGGCAAAGACTCAAATACAGGTAAAGGTCGCTACCAAAACTAGGTTGCAAAATACTTGATACTGTTTAATCTCTATTTTGGGATGATATTTGATTAATCTTTTATCAAGCATAGCAGAGTTGAGTGGTGACGCATTACATTTTGGCGGGAAAGGCTACACCTATATGTAAAAGGTTAGCGCGTTAAACCAAAACAAATACACTTCTAAGCTTTCATTTAGACACACCCTAACTTGGCAGTGTGCCAATGAAACGGAAACAAGATAGTCGAGTCTAGTCAGAGATGATAATGTGAAGATGATTTTAAAAATTATGCGTATGATCTAGAGTCAGAGAAAAAGTTATACTGTCAGCTACTTAGGACCTTCAATGATAAAATCTGTCTTGGTGTTCATAGATCCATCAATATTGAACTTGCTCAAAGTCAACAACTTTTGAAAAAAAAATTGTGTCAAAACTAATACATTATATATTCTGGGTTCTCAGATATAATTTATAATCAAAGACACTTGGCTGTCTTCCATGTTGTATTTAGAATGTATCGACCGTGATCTGACTTCATCTGTACATTCCTCAAGTTAATCTACGCATGACTGTAGAGATAAACCACTAATCGTTACAGTATTTCCCACTTCTAGTTGCCATGGCAAATCATTTTTGCCATAACTTAAAGCTTTTCAGTTGTAGCGATGATTGTATTTATGAAGTTGCGGTTACTGTTTGGTCATAAGCTGTGTTTAGATGGTTTCTTGCGAGACTTCACAATTTTCGCGATTTTATTGTTTTCTCTCTAATACGTAAGAAAGTGTAGGGTCAGCAGTGAAAAAGTAGGTGGGGGTCGGGTAACCGGAACCAAACACTTTTTTAGGCCTTAGTATTCCGATGATCATGAACGTCCTCTAGGGAAACATAAACATTCTCGGTCCGGTGATGACTTTTCAGTCAAGCTTAAGTAATGCATTGTACAACAAGATCGAATGATCAAATCTTGAAACAGTGACAACAGCATCTGTTCACAGTCAAATGCGCCTGCGCACAAACTTACTTCCGATTTCACAAAGTCTATCAACAATAGCATTATGGACAGTCATGACAAACTTAGAAAAGTTACAAAACTGCTACCATGGCAATATTGATCGTACAACAGTCAACTGCAAGATGACACTTAGAACGAACCCCCTAGCTTACCCAAAGAGTGCAAACTTTCTGAATCATAACGTAAATCCAAAACCGAAATACAAACTCTTTGAATTTTTTTTTTCGCAAATATCTTTTTATTGACATTTAAGAAACATTTATCATATTCAAAAGCTTTACCGAAAATCGCTGAATCATATTCTACATACCTTAAAATCTTCAATTCTGGAATGTTTGGTTTTCACTGAGACATGTATTCTCATTTATCAGTGACTCGATACAAAAGTCCCTCATCTTTGTTACATCTAATACTTTGATGCCTCTATCAACATTAAATGTTGTCTTATCACAGACAGTCGGACTCTGTACAAAAATGCTTCGGATATCTTTTTTTTGCAGTTATTGATTATTGAATATAGGTTATCATATCCTTCCGTTTCAGTCTGTGTATCTGATAAGATTCACATTTTCATTCATACCTGATTAGGCAAGTATTGAGATAATTTGCATACTCGACTAAAGCCGTGTTTGATAACATCACGTGAACAAACGTGGTATGTGACATCACACTTGTTTTAGAATATCATGTGTTAAACGATTTTTGTTGTTGTTTATCTGGAGCTGTTTGTTTGTTTGTGTATGTGTTTGATTGTTTGTTTGTTTGTTAAAGCAGTGAGTTTATCAGCCTAAGACTGAAACGTTTCATGGTCATTTAAATTCGATTTCTCTATAAATCCACACATAATACATGTAAATCGATCGGTGCCCTTTTTTCGTATCACCCCATTATCAAAATATCATTTCATTCTGCTGTGTCATTCAAATGGCGCCTATTTGACATTTAGTTTTCAAAAAAGATAAGATAGCGCAACAAATGTGTGTCATCCCGTTGCCCTGGAGTAACCCATCGGATCTTGAGGGTTAAGGTGACCTTTCTTTTCGCTGAAGACAATTGATGATGATGATGATGATGATGATGATGATGATGATGATGATGATGATGAACTCACAATCACACCCATACATACTTCATTGCAAAGACTCGATATGAAACTCATCAAAACTGAATGAAAATTCTGAATACAACCAAATGACATTCGTCAACTAAAAAGAAGCACTGCCTTGGTCTAATATTCAGAAGAGTAATAATAGTCTCCTCAAATTTTGCGATGTCATGATGGCGATACCTCTTATTGATACCATGACGTGTGTGTGTATTCTTAACCTTGAACATTTACAGTCTAAGACTAACTGCATAGGCAAAATGAGCTACAAATAGCATGTGAACTACTTGGCTTCTTCTCCACGGAGGGAGGGAAGTGGAGGGGGCTCAAAATGGTTTGCTGGGGTCGTGTCTTTATAATGTTTGAAGTTGAGGGGGGAGGGTCATCTTCTTTTGAAAGTCTTCAATCTTGTAAGAGGGTAAGTTTGTCTTAGATTGTAACGTAAGTACAATTTAATATATAGCATAACCATCTGTATAAACTGTGGACCGTGTTTCTTAGGTTTCATTTGTATGTCACGTGATATTAAGATGTTTTCTTGACGCTTAATAAACTCTCGCACGTACTGTCACTGTTTATACCGTACATGGCATACGTATGTATTCACACTCTTTGAATTTAGATAACATTTTACTGTAGGAAAAATTTCAATGACTAGCTTACACATTGCTTTTAATGACCCCTTGCAACCTCTAGATGAAACCCCATAGAACATCTCTGCCTGAAGAGCACCCCTGTCGAACCACTGCCCCTCCCCCTAGCTCCCGTCCCATCTGTATTCAGGTTCCACTTCATATGTATAGTTTTAGTGTGTTTATTTATTTATTTATGCATCTATTTTATGGGTCATCATTAAAGATAGGGGATAGGGGTTAACATGTTTGCCTTTGGGAGAAGTAAAGATTCGGACTCGGAAGTATGTTGTTGAAGTCGAAGACACTAGTAAAACAAACTGTCCAAATCGATAGTATAAATGTTTTTGACATAACATTGCTATTGATCAGTGATTTATCCACAATGTGTGTCGTTCGTCAAATAAGAAAATTCTAAACCAAGTTATCGATTTTGTTAGATGATAACATATGTATGGAATATATAGTGACAGCGTCGTACATTGTGTGATGTAGATTTAACTTGGTGATCACGGGAGGAGGCAATGATATACGTGAAGTGCAATAAGTCTGAAAGATTTATACGAATATGAGCCTAATTATATGTTACCAAGTATGTATCAACTATATGATAATTATTCATAGCTGTTATCGGTTGTTGAGTTTGATCATGAGATGTCGCCGTTCAACTCGCACGTGACAAAGTAATTTTAGGGCTTGAAGCGGGGACTGTCGGCGTTCTACCATTACCGTAAAGAGGTGTAACAGTTGCTGTGTTACGACGATGTCGGAGTGGTGATAGTGACTTTATCGTGGTGTGCATAATTTGATCACCAATAAAAGAATATAGTTGCATCGTCAAAGAATTCACGATTTTATGTTCAAAGCTTATACAAGAGATAACAAAGAGAGTTGATGTACTATCTAACGGTAATGACAGTTACATACAGTTAGCATTTGATATAAAGTTTGAAAACAACTTACAGATCTAGACCGTTGACAAAAAATATACTCATTCCGATAGTTTACGTTTAACTAATCGCTTCCAGTGAAAATGGAAGCATTTTAGGTGAAAGTCTAGAATATCTGACAACACACTTCCTGTAATCTGGTTGTTCACTGATACATACAGGAAAATTCACGTGTTTATAAGTATACATAACATTCATCGTCAAATCCGATATACTAGTAATATTTTTGGCGCTTCTTTGAAGTTCTTTGCAGTATTCTTGTTCGACGAGATTGCTGTTATGTTAGTTACACGGTCCATGCAAATCACGAGATTGCCACGTTTCATCACTGTACGCATAAACCACGCAAAGTTACTTATAAATACTGTACGAACTACGGATTTTCTGGCATTCTTACATCGCCAAGTGATGTGGTTAATTAATGTCTTGCTGTCAGGTAAAACAGCACTTTATGAACACCGAACTGCAGTGGTGATGTAGAACTTTGGCCGGACCACAATGAAGGACTGTGGTTGAATCCCGGGGTTTGAGCATTCACTAGCGAGTACTCTTTGGTGTCACGTCCTTGGGAGTCGATCGTTGCCAAAACAAATTTACCTAAATATCTACATGATGTCAAGTTGAAGAAAACGTTCTCTAAATATTTCTTTGTGGTGCTCGTGTTTGTTGTTTCTCGTGGGTTTTCTATGTCTCCGGATGAAAATTGAAATCGCCTCGAATATCGCCATCCAAAGCTTGAATTCGGTACATGCATTAGATGCCAGCATTTCAGGTTGAAACATGGGTAGGGGTCAAAATGTAAACACCACACCCCCCTCATTAAAATGACACATTAAGACGTCTAAGCTAATGGTATAAGTCCATGCATTCATCATCACTATCGGCTCTTGACAATTGGGGCTCTTATCAATCAGTTCAACATATACACTGTACTTTAACTAGGACATAACTTACATTGGAAAATTGCCATTTCCTTGGCAACGTCGGTACGGTCTCCTTATACAATATTTTCGCATATCCACTCATCATGGAAGTATAACCGATATGATACTTTCATGCTCCCCATCAAGATCATTTCTGTTTTTGTTATTGTCTTCTTCAATGGTTATTTTTCTGTAGGATTCCGATTCTATGAATGTATGTAGAGTGTACAAGGAGCTAAATATAATGTATTGGCACGATTTCAATCATTGTGCATGTAGGTACTTTGTACAGTGTCCGGAGACAAAGTGCAGCAACAGTCAATGTCCAATGTCTACATCTATACATGCTCTATATGTAGTCTACTATGTTAATCATTTATCGTTAATTGGAATATTCGAGAACACATGTAGTCGTCAATCCACCAACTAACAAATCCAGCTTTACAGGCAGGCAGACAGACAGACAGACAGACAGACAGACAGACAGACAGACATGCATACAGACAGACAGACAGACACAGACACACATGCATACATACATACATACATACATACATACATACATACATACATACATACACACACACACACATACATACATACATACATACATACATACATACATACATACATACATACATACATACTTACTTACAGACATACATACATACATACATACATACATACATACATACACATACATACATACATACATACATACATACATACATACATACATACATACACATATACATACATACACACATACATACTTACAGACAGACAGACAGACAGACAGACAGACAGACAGACAGGCATATGATAGCATCGTATCCATTCAACTATATTAATGTTATCTGTAAATTATTTTTAAAACAACGCAAACATATCAAATGATACAACTGAGCAGTAGCTAGTCCTGCTGGCAAAAGAATAAAAGAAAGGACTCGATTTTGACTGATATCCCGTCATTCACAAACATGCATGTTCTACACTGACTTACTTACCTGCTTGCCTGCGAGCAGAACTAACGCTGAAATATTTCTAACAAAGTTGTTGCCAGAGATGCTAAATTGCAAGAACTCAAATCATAGTATAATTATAGATATCACCTACGAATCACTATTGGCAGTGATTACTCCAATCGGATATAGTCCACGACAACCCTTTAATTATCTGATGTCTAGAGTGACACGTCACAACGTGATGATATTCAACGGTTAATGTGTGACTCTAGTGACTGTCCTTTGTATACATCACGTTTGTCAACACAACGTCGCATGGTATGACACCGGGACGTGTATAATTTGTCAACACAATGCCATGTGGGGATCGATGAGGAACAATTGGCCCCGACTATTATCATAGTCACATGTGTGACTACAAAAAATAAAATCAATATGATAAAATCGCAAATGGGAAGGTTTTAATCAGAATTAAGATATTTATAAAATATAATTCAAATTGATTCATAAATATAATATATTCACGATAATTAACATTCACAAAGTTTTAATGGAAACACACTCTTAAATGATGTGTATTTATATTCATTTGTGTTATCATCCATGCATATATTCGTATGTCATCTATTAATTTAAAACTAAAAAATAAATTACTGTTTTCAAATTGTTAAGTCGAAGATTCTTTACTGTTGGTTCATCACACACTTGAGAACTCACTTTGACTGAAAGATGTTTTCTTTTTCGGCGGAATTTGAAATCCGCCTCTAAAAATTATTCAGACCGACCGTGTGTCGAAGCCAGTTTGAAATCATGTAGAGAAACGACAGGAGAGTATATCATTCCTTTTACTTTTTTATAATTTTTTTTAAAAGACGAAGGTGTCATGTCAGCCTCACTTCGTGTAATCTTATTAATTAATGATTAACAACATATCTAGTTATTGTTTGATCGGTACTACATTGAACTTTTGGATTTGTCGACAATCTCTTTGGAAATCACCGACCATGTCGCAACAGCTGTCCGACGGAGCTCCCCTTGGTGCAGGGGCACCTTCTGATATTAAACTAGGTGTGTTAGGGCAGAATAATAACGACAATGAAGGTACGCCCGAGAAAAGTCGTGACCAGAGCAAGAAAGATGAATATGGAGAACACGAGAAAGAAGTTAAAGGGACAGATAATGAAATAATTGAGGCTATTGACGATGATGTAGAGTCTAATAGCACTGACAGTGACGATGGAGAACGAGGTGGTTGGGACGGCAAAGCAGACTTTATATTAGCAGTTATTGGTTATGCCGTTGGACTTGGCAATATATGGAGGTTTCCCTATCTTTGTTATAAAAATGGAGGCGGTAGGTATGATGCAAATATTGCGTTAAATTTAGGTCGATTTTGAGATTGCAGTAACTTGTAAATAATTTATGTTGATCGTACTACATACTATGCAGTGTATGTCGCACATACGATCAGATCATTTCTGTAACAATAGCAAATTAGGTACGTATCATCGGAATACGTGATGGCTAGAACTACTTACTTGCAAAATGTACTTATTTTGCAATTAACATAACTACACTTACGATAAAGATAATGAGCCTTCTATAGGTTTCCCTCGATGGTCCAAAAATCGTAATAGTCAACTTGAATGCATGTGACAAGTTATATGAAGTAATAAAAGACATTTACGTGTTTTGATTTCAAACAATAGAAATAGTATGACTACTGGCGATATGATGGGGAAATGATCAGAATTGTCGTCTTTGAATCTGAAAATTACCGGTTCGAGCCTTCACTCTGTCGTTTGTTCTAAAAGTCCATTGGCAAGATTTGAACCACAATTGTGACCTTATAATTGGGACCTGGTAGGATAGAGGTTGCAATGTGAATGCTTTACTCCTGCAGAGGCACGTATAGAAGATGCAATGAATTTTATGCTCGTCATGAAGTTGCGGGGGGGGGGGGGGTATAAAAACTTGTGCTATTATAGGTCCGTGCCAGGACAAATAATTGTAATACATATTTCTTGTTACAAGACCTTGCATTGGTCATGTAAAAAGATCACTATTTATTACTATATTGTAATATGCTGAACGCAGTTAATAATTATGAGTGGTTTGAGCACAGTGTCGAAAAGCGCTGTATAAAAACCTCTCAACAGCATTATAAATAGCAACATATTGCACATTTTGACAACTTACAGGACATACGAATTGTTGTAAACCAGCCCAACCAGGGCAAGTGTTGTCATTCCAGCACAATATTATAACAATGATTGTTAGATGTGTCCCAATATAATCAACTTAAATTCTTTTATACGTTATCTGCTTAATCATTATGTATTTCAAGATGTAAAATACAAAATGTATGAGAACAGTCATAAACATTGTACTGGACTCGTCAAGGACAGGATGACAATGACCTTTACCGGGTTATCTTTCCAACTAATAGCAATACCCTCGGACACAATCACGTATTCATAAATACCATGATCTGATCTTTTAGTCTTGCTCATGAGCTGAGCTGCTAAGGTTTTTTATTTTAAGATAATTAAGTTTAAATTAATTTTTATCTGTTTACAGTCCCAGAGAACTAACTTTTGACCTAACAGCAGAGGAGTTGGAATGTTCTTGAACTCATAATCAAATGAAGTTTTGAGAACTTGATTTCGGAATATAAATACATATCTAGATTTTAGCTGTTCTATATATGGTAGGACTCACAAATGATTTTATAATAACGGGCAATACGTGGAACAGAAGTGATCAATAATTTATTTGTGTAGTCGATTGGACTGGGGGTTTGAGACCAGGTGCATCGAGACATGGTATCATCATGTCAAGGTCGTTGGATAAGCTTGTACTTTGTTCATCTCATAAGATAGTCTTTTGTGAATCACAGCCACGATATTACCATTGAATACCTCGTCAATTTCACCCTTTACCTAGCTTTAATTAATTATACGTAACCTGTGTTAATAAAACTAGTCACAGAATTTGACAATTTACTTCGACTCCTCACCGTTATCGCTAAACGAGACTGCTTGTACTTATGGACCATTTGAACTTTCCACCGTAGTATCATCTATTTGAAACATAGATAATCGACCATTCGCGTTTTATGAATTTATCAACTCACCCCTGGGCAGACCTTGTTTGTGCCTGTACTTCGGACAGCATGATTCAGCAATTTGTCATTGTATATATAACATGGCTGCTGACAATGACTGTTTTAAAATATGGACTAAAATGTGATAGTTATTACATTATTTTAAATATCAACCACTTCTTTTTCTGCATGAAATGCAAATATTTTTAAAAAAATATTCGAGTGGGACATTGTCCATCATCTTATCGCCATCCGAAAAGTTTAATGTCAACATATTGTCGGATAGTTGGAGATTATCAGATGAACAACATACTACGCCAAGAACAAAATGATGTTGTTGTTTAATGCATATAACAAAATATAATGATAATGAACTTATTTAGATGTTTTAATAACTTTAAAGTCCGCTAGATCTATGAAGGATTAAAACCCCATAATTCAATCCCAGGTTCTCACATTAAAGCTATCTTATCATAGGTTGAAAGGCCAATAATTCAATCCCAGGTTCTGACATTAGAGTTATCTTATCATTGGTTTAAAGGCACATAATTCAATCCCAGGTTCTGACATTAACGTTATCTTGTCAAAGGTTTAAAGGCCAATAATTCAATCCCAGGTTCTGACATTGAAGTTATCTTATCATAGGTTTAAAGGCCCATAATTCAATCCCAGGTTCTGATATTAAAGTTATCTTATCATCGGTTTAAAGGCCCATAATTCGAAACCAGGTTCTCAAATTAAAACTATCTTATCAATGAAATGAAGTGAAAGATTAAGTAAGGTCATTCTTTTGTTCAGGAAACATTCCTTCAACAGTTCTGACAGACAACTCAGTGTGTGCACGCCGAAGCGTTGGTCCAAATTATGCAACCTCGATATCGACCTTTTGTTATCGCTCATTGATACCTGAATACTGCATCTTGAGAACTGTCTTGCTATTTTTTAAGTAAATGCAGTTTTTTTGTTCTATATGACAGACTGTTACATTTGTTGTATTATCTCTATCATCTATAGAACTTAGTAGTAGTCATTTTTGGCGCGAAGAAGTGTGGGTTTCAAATTTCGGTTATAAGTTGCCATCTTGAAGAAGGGAACTAGGTGAATGGATTATAAAATTGACAAAGTAGTTGCTAGGCAACAATGATGGTAGTACATGACCTCGTGAGTAACCTCATTACTGTTGTTGAACTTTGATATCGACTTGGAACAATGACTTTAACGTTTTTAGTTATGTTATCGCTAGACACACCAACACAAAGGCCAAAGATTATATGTCTGGAGTTCAAGGTTTCTTGGTATGACCAAAGCCTCCTAAGTATAGAGACAGATACATAAATATATTTTATATCAAAGTTGAATACAGATAACGAAGAAATACTCAATGTCACTTTTGGATAAATGAGTCAACTACAGAACTCATTTACTAAAAAAACCGCTCGTCACACACATACTCTCGAATGACTTTTATAATTTTATTAACTGGTTGATTGATGTTAAACTAAAGATAGTAAGCTGTAAGTAAACTTAACAATCATACAATGATTCTGCACGAAAATATAGCTAACTCTCGATAAGGGTGATGTAACTTAATTGTAATATAATGAGGAGTTGCCATTGTAATACGACAAATTCTTACATTTGACCAATGAGTTTGATCTTTGAACCAGTTATCGATTTGTAATGGTCACGTGACTAGAACGATTGTGTTTTTAGTAATAGTGAATTCAGAAAATAATTTCATGCAAATTCAGCCAGCCTCTTTTTGACCAGAGAAACGTGAGATTGTTATTGTTTTGGTTACGTAATGATAATTTACAATATCTGAATATTTAAATATATCATAATAATAAAGATGATACAAGACAATATAAGGAATAGTTTATAATGTGTCTCAGGGCGCCTTGTATTTATGCGGTTAATGTCAAAGTCCTCAAATAGACAAACCGCAAAGTCATGCAGACACGTCGTTCGTCTAGTTGGTATGATATTTGTAAAGTAGATAGACCTTGAAATTGACTGATCTCTGGTCAATATTTGAATAAAGAGGTAGCAGGGTAGTGGATATATTTTCAATACCCAGTAGTATATGTACTTAAACGTTCAATGTACATGTTCACTGCAGTGTATTTAAATATCTGTAGCATACAATATTGTAGATAATATACAAGACGAATATGACATCAATCCTTAAGAAGACCTTTACTTCGAAGCTTAAATTTGTACAAGTTGAGACATCAAGCCAACGCGTTAAGATTCAAGTTGAAAATCACGTCAGGTTTGCTCAAAGTTTCTGAATTCACTTTCCATTGACCTCCAACATACTTATTAAATATACCAGAAGTTATGAAACATATTAATTCTATTAGGCTATCAAAAATATTCTTTAACCACAGACTTCCGTATTAGTGGTCGACCATAACACCATTTATCGTCATAGTAACGACTTTGGCGTGCGCGGGCTGATTCAAACATTTTGAGTGTGAGAATCATCACAAAGGGGAAAATAATGACATGAAAGTAAACATTTTCAGCAACTTGCACATGGATACAGACTTTATAATAGACAGTGATTTTATGATACAGTAAAAAAATTGTTTCATCGTAGATCAACGGTCTCTGAATACAAAAAATCGGAAAAATATAAATGTAGTTGATTGCCGTCTTCAAGTAGTCAACATGGCGACTTTCCTTTTCCTGAAAAAAAAAGAAAAAAAAGAAAAGCCTATAATCGGCCAATTGTCGCCTGGAATCCTAACTTTCTGTGCCAATAAACAAATGTAGGATGTAATTTTTTTAACTTTACAGCAAAAATGATAAGAGGCCAGTTTTGACAAGTAACTTTTTGTCAGTTTGCGAAGAGAAGTATGCCACCCCCCCCCCCCATTTATGAAAAATTATCGAACAAATTTTTTTTATTTTGATATGCACATGCAAGGTTATTACTTCTTATAATTTATAACGCCAACAAAATTGTGATTCAAAGTAAACTAGGAATTATTGAAAATGACAAAATGTTTAATGATGTATTTATGATTTATTTCGTGATAATATCGACCCCGTGTCACAAAAATATCAGGTCACGCGTGATCTCTATGTGACATTTTGTCAACAGTTTGATATCTCTAGAGGTGGTTCTTATAATTTACTTATACTGTCCCTGACCACCGCATGTCAACGTTAGTCATATTCTGGCTACCCGTCTTTCTTATTCATCAGAAGTGGTCATTTAACCATTAACCGCATTCAACGATGAATATCACATGTGTCTGATGTCTAAATATTTTGGTCATGTGACAAAAATGGCAATGCCACGCATCCTGAGCCAGAAAACTAGATTAACCTGTTGTCATTGATGTCACGACGGTTAGAGTACATACAATCTACAATGTACAGGTGTCATCGTGTGTCAAGCCGCTTCTAGAGATATCAAACTTTTGACAAAATGTCACACACAGATCACGCGTGACCTGAATTTTTGTGACACAGGGTCGATATTATCACGAAATAAATCATACGTCATTAAACATCTTGTCATTTTTCAATAATCCCGAGTTTACTTTGAATCATAATATTGTTAACGTTGCTAGTGACTGTTGTGGTAGCCCACACAGATAGAGACAAAGCGCAGATCAAAACAACATCAATTCCCCTATAACGTTTAGTGCGTACAATTATTCGCTGGATGGCCAATTCTTCTTTTAGCTGGTAAAGCAAACATTTTGGCGAATAAACAGAGGAAATATACCCACTATATACCCACTACAGCCTCTGCGAAGATTAGCCTCCGAGAGCATTATCATAAAATTTCATCACAGTACACTATTTATATGGCAAGAGTTTAAATTGCCATCTTCAGGGGTGTCACTCGATAATCAACTTGTTCATTTTTCATTGACCGAAAAATTTGTCTCTTGGCTCATACCTTTTTCCTTGACTTTTCTCGACTGAAGAGGGCTAACAAGTTATCTGGGTGTGTCACCAAACTGTCATTGAGGTGTTTAACTCGAGTAGAGACAGATGAATCTTTCCCTATCACGTGACAACGGTCCGTCGCGTTAAAATGTCAACTATTAACTGTTTACATTGGACAGCGCGTGGGGCTGTATGTTCATCACAACCACAACCACAGCGAGATAACAGTAACGTTTTCAAATTTCTAGCCACGTGGTTAGTTGACATATTTTGGAAACAGGTGTTATATCATCACGAAGTTTCGTTCGTCCGAACATTTGAGATCATTGTTACTGGAACTGGAGACGATTGGGTGTTATTACTACTACCTGGATATCCTACAACTTGAATATACGTTATTGTCAAAGACTGATTAGGTCATGTCTAAGGAAAAATCTAAAAATGGAGACATCGACGCCGCTAGTACTCCAAACGTTGTGGAAATGAACGATACTAGATCTAGAGACACTGGTAAAGACCACAAGCAGAACGAAGCCATAACTGTTGATAAAGATCGACGTACCAATGATGACAGTGATGCTGAAGATGACGTTGAAAAGGGGGATGATGAGAAAAGTGGTGAGGAGGAGGATAGAGGAGGTTGGGACAGTAAGGCCGATTTCATCTTAGCTGTTATTGGCTATGCCGTTGGTCTTGGTAATATATGGAGATTCCCATATTTATGTTACAAAAACGGAGGAGGTAGGTTGTTTCTTGTCTAGATCTTGCCAGATTCTTGGGAGACGGTTTCATCAGTATATGGTACCATCAAACATAGTCGTCGATGACGTGTTAATTGTGTGTGTGTGTGTGTGTGCGTGCGTGCGTGCGTGCGTGCGTGCGTACGTACGTACGTATGTATGTATGTAAAGACACATGCGTAACGTTTGCCATAACATTAGCGCCACTTCCTTATTTTCGAAAATTCATGTCACATTGTGCTCACTTCAGGTTCCGTTTTGAGTAAATTATGTGACTAGTAATTATGTACCATAATACTTACTGAAATCGCGCTTTATTTGTTTCAACTACTTTTCGATACCAACCTAGACAAAACATAAGCGAGCCATTTGCAGACGTGATACAGATGATTGATATCAAACCTGATACATTTGTATTAAGATATAACTTATCAACGATTTGATTGTTTCAACGCAAATTAACAACTCAAATATTGTGACGTCTATGGTCTATCTATTGAATCCCAGGTTAGAAGTGTAAATGACAAGGGGTAAATGTGAAAATGTTGATCAATATGTGACCATCCTACCGTGTCTGTATACTCTATCGATTGTAGGTCAGTGTCACCTAAATGTGTCCTCAGATGACCCTTGGTGCACTACAAGTTGACAGCAACTAATATCTAAGCTGTGTCTTAAGACATGTACATAGATGTTGTCATCAACTGGCTTGTTTTAATATCAATAGCTTGCGGTTACATGGATGTTCGATATTTGCGTTCCAGCAGAGGGTCGGCTTCTCGTGTGATGAATTTTATATTATAATTCCTTTATGTGCTTATATAGTAAATGTATTTTGAGGTGTTTTTTTTTCATCAAAATGGTGCTTGTAACCACAATGAACTCTACACGTGTTCAATCCAAAACATCAAAACATGTATCGATAACTAAGGTCGACCATGGGTCCGGGGGGGGGGGGGGGGTTAGAAGGAATGTGATGCTACCTCCACCCTATCTAGCGTCTTAGGCGTGGTTATATCTCTGTCATAGATTTATTAGTGTTTCGTTGACTCATGCAGTAGTAAAACGCATCCACCCATCATTTATACAATCGCTGACAATCATCAGTACTATTTTGATATGTTTATGGTGATACATGTATAGAAATGAGCTGGAATGAGCATACACGGTATCCCAGCAATTGATATTACTTAAAGTATAGTATGAACATTTACACACCTGTATGCATGTATGTGTACACTTTATTTCATGTTATGCTATCATAAAAATACGCCTTTTTGTCAGAAGAGCTAAACAACTCGTTCGGTGATAACTCACTTTTCTTATGTGTTTTTTTTATTTATGACGTAGAACGTTCACGCGTGCATACAGTATAATGTCGATAGTAGCACTTTAAATTGTGTTGAAGAACAAGGCATGGACTTCATCACTAGCAGTAGGCCAATCGGTAGTTGGTTATCGTTTATCTGTGTTGTTGGATAGCATTGAATCCCCTCTACGGTGCTAACCAGCCCCCCCTTCTCCCCTCATCATTTCTGTCGTCCTCACGATCACAGTGGCCCCAATCTAATATCAGACCACTATAGGTCCAAGTGACAAGGACTACCGCGGTTGTGCAGGTGTAATTTTTTGTACATGGACTGTATTTTTCTGTTTAACTGCTAAGGCCTATACATATGATTGGTTCCGGTTACTCGACCCTAAACTTTTTTTTTAAATATTCTAATATAATTGCGAAAGTTGTAAATAGTGGATGTGGTAACTGACATCAACTTCAAAAGACAATCTGTAATGGCTGTATATCTGATGATAAGAA
Organism: Glandiceps talaboti; assembly: GCF_964340395.1. Taxonomy (NCBI): domain Eukaryota; kingdom Metazoa; phylum Hemichordata; class Enteropneusta; family Spengelidae; genus Glandiceps; species Glandiceps talaboti. The sequence continues at coordinate 28,309,767 of NC_135549.1, forward strand.
ACCAATAACACAGAGACCATATGGAAAACAACGGAAAACATAACTAACTGAACTAGACACACTCACATATGATGACACACACACACACACACACACACACACACACACACAAACAAACAAACAAACAAACACAAAATGAATATACAAAATAAAAACTCTACCTACCCCACCTACTCTAAAATTGAGCGTAATCGGAACCACACAATATTTTTGTTAGGCATAAGGCCAAGATTTCCTACGTCACTGTACGTACATTGTTTTGGTTATGCTTTCTCAGTTTTACAACGATATCGTCGATGTCTCTCATATGAACGTTACCAACCAAGGATTAGGGTTAGGGTTACCGTAGTTTAATTGTATTGCTTACTTTAAATTTGCCGTTTTTTGTACGTTGGTAGTTTCCTAAATAACATTCCTCGTGCGGAGGTCGTTGCTAGATAGTTTTTCCTTGTAGTAAGACGGATGTTAAATATTTCATGTTGGAGCTAAGCCAGTTCTGTTCTACAGAATATGGATGTGAAAATCCTGCTATGTTTACAACAGTGGCCAACTTATTAGCAATGTTATTGTATATCCAAAATCAACACAACAACATTGCAGAGTTCGTCATGACTGGCAACAAACGAGAAGTGTGTGCGCAAGGCTTTGTGACTAGCTAGAGATTTTGGCGCTTGATCAACTATTCTCAAATGCCCCTCCATTTATTATTATATATTACGATTTATTTGGTGGACAGTTTGTAAATATAGCGATGCTGACAACCACTTGGTATGCAACATGCAATGTATGGCGTATTTACTGTATCGACTAATGAGTAATGTTCGTCTGTACTATTTATGCATGCTGTAAAGCGAGCCATCACAAACGCACCAAGCAAAGTTTCACCTGTCTACATATAGTTGCCAGACAACCCAATGCAGAATATAAAAAAAAATTGAGGTCTAGGTTCAGACGTTTTTGAATAAATTGAATACTCGTCATGTTTAGACCCACGTCTATCATGCTCTCCGATTTCAAATCTGGGATCAAGGAAGATAAAAAGCTTTGTACTAAAAACACGATTCCAGTCTAGTACGTATACGATATTGACGGAAGTTAAAAACCAGTACATAAACACACGTACCGTAAACAGTATAGATAAAACACTGTTTACGTTCAAATTCTATGTCAGTTGATAGATGTTATATATTGACTTCTCTGTCGTAAGCTTCCTGATGCTTTAGAAATTGTTGATGAAGAAATATTCTGTCGTTCATGCGCAAAACAGTCTGTTGTTGACACCTTTATGTAACAGTATAGGGATGCAGATTTGTTTTCGCATCGCTTCAAGGATGACCCACGGTAATTTAGACACTGTAAACATATGACCTTCACAGAAAACTCCACCTAAGTGACGGTGACAAATACACCGTGCATCACCCATTCAACTCTAGATTACGAACTTTAAGCTGAGGTAAATTTCTAATCTGGCCAGTAATTTAATTTTGTATTTATTAAACGTAACTTCAAAAGTGACCACAGATGACAAAGCCCATAGGCAATACTGTTATTTATATCCTTGGCAACGTGGCATGTTTTTTTTAGTACATTTCTGTGAATCTCAGCATGTCAACATTGATACAATTTAGGATTTTTTCTCCATAAAAAGTTGTCTGTGGACATCATCACATGTGGATGTTGCATACTGGTGTGTGGCAATAGAGTCAACGGGGAGAAGGCAATTTACACAATGTAATATATGACTCGTATTCCGAAGTAGTTTAGAGAAATGTTGTTTTTAAAAAAAAAGAAAAGAAGAAGGGAAGGGAAGATCATTCGAATATACAAACACGCTATCACTGTTTTCTGTATCAAGAACAAAACTAGTCTTCGAGTCATAGGGGGAATTTGCATAGTAATGAATTCATAGGGATGTTTTATGTGAAACAGATTGAAATTTCGTGTTTAGATCGAATACATATAGAATCACTATATCCGTATAAAATTTAAAACACGTGGTGTCACCATGTGTATACTATCAGCTCCATTCGATGCATTTTTTTTACCAGAACTAAAGTCTGATACTACATAACCTCGAAACGTACATTTATTCCAACATTGTATTAATTTTCTCATGATTTGTGTCTAAACTCCAGACCACAGTGACACCACGCCTTATTGTATATTCCACTCCACGTGTATCTGTAATCTCATCACTGTCATGCATATCGCGTAATGCCGATCTAGGCATATAAAAACAACAATACCTGGAAATATATCAGTTTTGGCGGGAAAATATTACATCTGATGCACCATTCATTCCATTCATGACTGCAATCCTCTGTTCATGGAAGCAACCAAACTATTTGAGTGGTTGTGGTGGGACGGAGTGATACAAATTATATTGACTTTTCTATTTCTAGTAGTATTTCTCACTAATGTTCACCTAGTCTAAACACGTGTATTCAGGGTGGCGACGTTTGCTAGCCATATCATTTTACTTTAGGAGATCCTTTTTCGGTATAAACGTGTGCACATTTATATGTATGTATGTATGTATGTATGTATGTATGTATGTATGTATGTATGTATGTACGTACGTCTGTCTGTCTGTCTGTCTGTCTGTCTGTGTCTATCTGTGTACGTACGTGTGTCTGTGTGTGTGTGTGTGTGTGTGTGTGTGTGTGTCCAGGTATATGTGTGTATGTATATACAAGTGTATGTGCAGGTGAGCAGAACTTTTAAAAAGTGCGAAATCATAGACATACTGAATACGTAGGCGAATCATATTTTTATCATTCAAGTCATCATTTTACATTGTCAACGTATGTAAATGTCAGTCACAGCTGACTGTTCTCATAATTAATTTATCATCAAACAAATATTTATACAAAACACGACAATCTCTCGTCCTACCGGTAATTTATCAACAATTTTCCGGTCTGATTATATCCTGTCTGTACAGGTTTATCAATTATGTAGGTCACATTAGGAAAGGAAAACACCCTCACAGTGTCAAAATGCGCGGTAGATATTTAGTCAGTGAATAGTGTACTAGAGGAGAGGAGTGAGGTCCATAGTTCAATGTAGGATAAAAACTGAATTCTTTTATTTAGTTAGCCCGCTGATCCCCCCCCGCCCCTTTAAACTAAATTGGCCAAAATTAAAAATGTTTCAGACAGCACAGTAAATTTCAAATCAGTATAGTGTAGTAGTATGCAGTGCTATGAATTGAAAGCCAGTATGTAGTAGTATGTAGTGCTATGAATACAAAGCCAGTGTGTAGTAGTATGTAGTGCTATGAATACAAAGCCAGTGTGTAGTAGTATGTAGTGCTATGAATACAAAGCCAGTATGTAGTAGTATGTAGTGCTATGAATACAAAGCCAGTATGTAATGATAGTTCTGTTGTTGACACTTTATTTTAGTGCTATGTATTTACTATTATAGCGAAAATTCATTACATTTTTAAAATGTTTGTATTTAGGGGTGCAAACAGGTCCACTAAAATTAAAATCGCTTTTGTGGGATGAGAACTAAAATGGCTCACCCCCCCCCCTCTCAGTTGATCTCGTCCCTTAATATAACTATCAGTGGATGGAAGGCAAATAACAGTTTTCGTAGAATATACCAGAATATAAATGAGCGTCGGTTGATATAGATATGGCAATCGGATAACAGCTACCAATACTTAAAGCAATCTATGGTTACGAATTTAAAGTCCCTCCTGGCATATGGTCGTTTGCTACCCTGTATGCTTAGGCGGCTTAGTGCCTCTTGTAGAATTTTTATGTCAAATTTAACTGAATATCGATTTCACTTATGTAAGCTTTGCGGCAAAAATAATCATCAAGGCCAATCATACTGTCGTTGTAACAGCTAAGTTCATGTTCCTCGTGTACAGGTCACTGTATGGCACCTTGTAGTTAGTCAGACACGAAGTATTAAATTTGTTTATCCTTGTAATGTTTCGCTACCGGTATACCGTAAGTGCCATTATTTACATTGTCAGCCAATATTGGCTTCTGCCATGACTTTGTTCACGGACAGTGCGACTGTCACAGCAGGTACCCGTGTCAAATGTTTTGGTGTTAAACATTGATCTTACATAAGCTGTGATAAATTCTCCCGAAGAAAATATTCCTATTTCTATTGCATCGGTATATTATTACGTTGGATTCACTTGTACACATAAGCCAATCTGCATTATAGCTGACGTAACTAAACTGTACAGAATCGACAGTTACAACACCGGATACAATTGTTGCACGTGTCTGTCTTTGGCAGGAGATGATTTGCTAAACAAGGACAATGTGAAAGATGCTGCCAGTGATCATCGTTGAGCATGGCATGTGGAACATACCGTGCACAAGATTTGTTGGTCTTTACTGAAAGAAACGTACATATGCAAAACAATTATTTCCATTTACACTCTAGATCTGCAAGAGACAGTCACATGTAATTTAATTGTAACTAGTCCTGTTGATTCTGTAAACCTTAGTTTCCTCTGCTGTATTTGTATCCATACTTCAAAAGTATGGGTTGTTGGGTTTTTTTTCAAAAATTACGACACTGTATTGGCATATTGCCAGTAAACCTGTGTTCTGATCGAACAATATACTTGTTTTGACTGAATGTTACATCTTTATTTCGTGATTGAACGTTACAAAAAAAAATGATTATTTGAAAAAGTCGATGGAAAAGTGTGCATCGTTTGATACATAATTTGAAAATATTATCTGGCATAGGTAACAGGTTTATGAAATCCAACGGGTTTTGACGAGTGCATAGTTTGTTTTGAGGATCAACATAAGTTCGGTGCATTAGTTGGTCTAGTGGCATACGCATGTCATTCTAAAAACAAACAAGAAAACTAAACAGGGTCAAGGTAGCCGTGCTTCCTGTTCGATTAATAGGATTTTACTTAACGTGGCCATGTGGATGAGGATTTGGTATTCATTTTGCATTTTTGATTTATAAATAACAATGTTATCATGGCTTGCTTCCTATCTACTTGAAAACTCAATATGAAACAACATTGACTTAGTCTGTATTTGTAATTCAATACATTGCAAAAAGCTAAACAAAACATGTGTAAACAGTTTGTTATTATATGTACAATAACAAACATTTGTTATGATTTTGCAATTTATTGAGTTACAAACAAGGACTTAGCATATGTTGTTTCAAATTGATGTTTCGAGTAGGAAGCCATGATTAAATTGTTTTATAAATTAAAAATATGAAATAAATACCAAATTCTCATCCATGAATATGGCCACTTTAAAAATAAAGCGATTTGCATGTGCTCCACGCCATGTGTAAATTTGTGCAAGATTTGTGTGTAACCTACGTAACGCATGCTTTAGAGTCTGTTTGATTGATTTTGAAATTTGGTATTTATATACAATGTAGACGATAAATTTGCATACTGTGATATTAATTTCACACACGTATATATATATATATTGATACATGTGTAGACACTGGCATTATATATTACAATTATTGTAAAATTACTAGTCTGTGACAACAAAATATTCCGTGAATGACTCGACGTTTCCATGGAAATGTTTATGATCTGTCTCAGACTGTACATCTCTAAATACAAGTGTGTAGTCCCTAACAATAATACTCCGTCATCCCAGATCATTTGTCATCAGTTTGACTAGTTAGCCATATACCACATTTCAGTTGCATTTAATTGTGGTGTTTATGTGTTGACTATTTCCTTACTCCTCTTTATTGTACGATTCAATGTCAAATTCAGTGTTGATTGATTGCATCACTAAATCCAAGAATCGTCGTACGCCTCTGACATAAAAATAAACTATTATTGTTACTCTGTTCAAGAAAATTCCAACGTATTCTTAGTTAAGACATGTAAAAACAGTATAGGGTCAATCATGCAAATTTTAGATTCCAATATGGCCGCCGAATACCACGTTAAAGAGTTGATTTCCTTGCAGACAAGATTGCAAACCATTACATTTCGTTTATTTTTTCAAATGACCGAGAACAAACTTTAATTTGGCAAAATGGAGAGATTTGAATAACTTTGCAATCGATTGTCGTCTGGGAAACGATCCCGATGTGTATGTCTTACATGAGAAATTATCAAACTCTGGAGTAATGTAGTTTTTTTAGACCAATGTCATGATGACATGATCTTTGAAATATGGTAATCAACGTACCGTGAAGCTAGATAAAAAGTACATATTGACTAAAAGGAAGGTCGGTGTGGTATCTACAGACAACCTGTATTGACATATTATACAAGCGTATCATATCCGAAAACTATAGCATCGATCACTCGTGACATGAATTATGAAGCGTCGTCTGCCCTCTAACATCAAGTGTCGATGCTACCACAACTATGTTTGTTATCTATCTGTGAGGACAATATTGACAAAGCTGACACATTTGATAAATGTTTAGATAAATAATATATTTGTTTAGACTTTTCTGTTTGAAATAAGAGTACACAGTGTCAAAGAAAAACAGTCACGACTTGTCGACATTTATTGGTGATAAACAAGATGATAAGATGGGTTTAATGAAACGTATGGCGATATCACAGACTTGTGGATTGATTCCCCACCTGAACATCTTGTCATAAATATGACAAAAATGGCAAGAGAAATAATAAAACTAAATAGTGATGAGGTCATGGTACACTCATTAGACCAAACAATGGCTTGTAAACATGGAATAATTAATAGCGCGAACTGTCAATATGTTTTAATTGTAAGATACTGTGGTATGCACAATACTGACAACATTCCCATGCACAAGCCAAGTTATTGTCTCTCAACAGAAAACATGGATTGTATGCCTTGGTTGATCGTTTTCCGTCACGACCAACCCGTGTCCACGTCACTGGTTCCCGGTACTGAAAATACGAGACAGTCTAAACGTTCCAAATGGCCATTATTTTTCATGATGTTTCATAAATTTTGCTTTAGAAGGTATAGTTATGTATTTCTCTAATATTTGCCTTCATCTGCCCGAAAAGTTCTCATGATGTATGAATTTGCCACTACGAGTCGCTAGACGTCTCGTAGTGCATGTGACAAGGCACCTTAGGCTCGTCTTTTCCATGGCTGAACGAAGAAAAATATTGGTGAAAAGGCCAAGTATAACGAAATTATAATATATATGTGTTTTCGGTAACTCTGTGACATCACCTCAAAATGTAGTGGGTAAGACATTTCAAGATCAAAACACACATATTTTTTAGTTAGGTTATGTTTGAAGACAAAATGTTGTGGTACCACCACCCATCTCTGAAATGTCTCTACCCTGGGACAGACAGGTGAATGATTGAACTTTGGCCCCGACCTTTCTCCCTGCAGGCCATTACATTGATGATGAAATTTGACTCTGTGTTCCAATATAGCAAGGCGAACATGCATGGAAAGCGAATTGATAATTTCATTTAATTTGACTGAGTGTATACATGTGAGCAAAATGTCATATAACATAAGAAATTACAAACAAAAACGCCAACGTCTACACTTTGACTGTGACATATATAATCTATGGCACTATTCCAGTCTGTTCTTTATCTTTGATTTAATTTAGTGTGGAAAGATATTCGTGGTAGTAACAGGCTCATTAAACTAGTATATCGCTGGGTTAGGCGACATGTTTTGTTACGGTCTGGTTTTGCTCATTACAACGCTTGAACTCAGGCAGTACGGGACATCTAATGCGCAATATTTAACAAAGTGAGTGTTTTGTAGCGCTATTCTCTTCCTGGTGAATTGCACAAAAATCAGCCTTGCATACGTCATCATATCATAACGAATATACACATTAGAAATCGCATGGTGGCAAAGGGACTTTTCCGTTCCAACTGTTATAATGACTCAGCAAGTATAGTTACAATTCATGCTTCGAAATGTGCTATCGATCACAGCGATGAGTCCAGCATCAAAACTAACTAGGAGATTATAGACTATATATATATATATTATCAAGACTCAAAACATTGCATAGGATTGATGAAAAACGTCGATGTACAAAACGATGTCTCTATCACATGATGAGATGTGGTTAGAGTTAAATACGGTAAATTTGGCAGAAGGTCACACCCCGTTAGTATCAAAAAAAACATGTCAAGGACATTGACACTGTCTAATCTGTGTGCGGTGATATTTGATGAGTACTGGATGTACAAAGGTGCACCTACAAGCATCAAAAGATAACGATAACCCTGGATAAACCGTAAATCATAGTATAAAGCCAGACAGTTGTCACCTTTGCATTGAATATATTTGGGCGAATGTAATCTCGAGCTTTCTTTTTGAGTGAATTACATTGTCGATACCTCGTCTGGTATTCTTTGTAGTGACGTCACGTTGCACACAAATGTTGATGATATCACCTGTAAAGATGTTTGTTACAGAATTGTCGTTTACCCATCAATGGAAATTCAAAGATTGATTTTGATAACCATTAAATTCTGTTTGTTTAATGTTACTGGACATAATTTGAAAGTCGTCATTCTGTAGGGTTTTGTTACAAAATATACCCTGTACTCTATAGTATGCAAATTTCTCAAGTTCTTTTTTTTTCATGCGCTCCTCTCGTGCTATCCTGTGCATCGACACTTGATGACGCTGTTGCAACTCAAATTTCTATGACGACAAATAAAAGTAATCTACGAAGGAAGGTAAAATAGCTCAAACAAGTGTGCATAATACTTGAAATGAAATGAAAAGCAAAATTCATCATTACTGAAGTATACGGTCTTGTTAATGTAATGTGATATTGACCATAGATCTTGGCGTTGACAGTCCTGTTCACTCCACGGTCTGTATACTGACATTAGTAACCGAGACAGCTCATTTCACTTCCAACAGCAGTTATGAATGATAATGTTAGACTTAATATCTCTATGGCAACTCTTTCTGCAACAAGTCAGAATTCCTCCGGCTAATGTTGTAAGCTATCATTGTATTCTCTTATATTGCAGCAAGTATCTTAAAACTGTTTGGAAGTAGTCTCGCTTGATTATATACAGATAGCCAGGAGTGGGGGGGGGGGGGGTTAATGCAGCTCTAAGCAACTTTAAATTAACAGTGTAGCTCTTATTCCGGAGACTATACAACATTTTTCTTCTATTACTTATTACATTACTTACGATATTAATTTTGTATCGTGTACATTTGGGAAAACAGTTTGTATAACTGAAACTTCGGATTGGCTCAATACCAAACCAGTTTGAGGTTCAAATGTATTATATATATATATATATATATATATATATATATATATATATATATATATATATATATATATATATATATATATATATATATATATATATATATATATATATATGTATATATATATATATATATATATATATTTGCTGAATCAACCACTGTAGTGATATATTCTGAGATAGGATCTATCGTCATATCTTTTGATGAAATAAATTAATATTTATATATCATTTTATGATTTTTATCTCTCTAGGAGTCTTCCTTATCCCATATACTATATGCCTGGTATTGCTTGGTATACCTATGTTCTATTTAGAAATTGGCTTTGGTCAATACCTTCAAGTCGGTGGGCTTAGTGTATGGGAGGTTGTTCCTGTCTTCAAGGGTATGTAAACATTTGTTTACCATTCTTTCAAACTGTCTGTCTGTCTGTCTGTCTGTCTGTCTGTCTGTCTGTGTATGTACGTACGTACGTACGTACGTACGTACGAGCATACATACATACATACATACATACATACATACATACATGTACATACATACATACATACATACATACATACATACATACATACATACATACATACATACATACATACATACATACATACATACATACGCACGCACGCACGCACGCACGTGTATGTATGTATGTATGTATGTATGTATGTGTGGGTATATGGGTGTATGTGTGTGCGGGTGTCAGTGTGGGTGGAATACATGTGCGGATTGATCAATGTATATGGTGTTTCCCTTTATAAATTCAAAATTTAATATGTTTTTTTTTTTAATTGCCAGGTGTTGGTTATGGCTCAGCTACAATTGCTTCAATGTTGAATATCTATTACATCGTTATTATTGCTTGGATTCTGGTTTATCTCGTGGCTTCGTTTTCTCCAACTCTTCCCTGGTCTATCTGTGATGGTTGGTGGAATGATATATACTGTTATGACAGCAAGTCCATGAACACAACAAACAATGGAACACAGTTCCTCACTGGAGAATACGGCAACACCACAATTGCTATGGCCGATGCCGAATACCCCGCTGAACAATTCTGGGAGTAAGTGATAAAACCTGATTGTTTGTCTCTATCTGTTTTTTATCTGACTTTAAATCTGTATAAGCAATGCTGAAAGAGCATGCTGAACAAAAAATCTAAATTAGTTCGCCACGAAAATATATATTTTCTCACTAAGTATAGAAGTATGTATGTATGTATGTATGTATGTATGTATGTATGTATGTATGTATGTATGTATGTATGTATGTATATACATGTATGTATGTATGTATGTATGTATGTATGTATGTATGTACAAGTATGTATATACATGTATGTATGTATGTATGTATGTATGTATGTATGTATGTATGTATGTCTGTGTGTGTATGTATGTATGTATGTATGTATGTATGTATGTATGTATATACATGTATGTATGTATGTATGTATGTATGTATGTATGTATGTATGTATGTATGTATGTATGTATGTATGTACAAGTATGTATATTTTCTCGACAGTAATTTCGTACTGCAAATATCTGAAGGGATCCATGACTTTGGTGGTATAGTGTGGTATCTTGCTCTCGCCTTAGTCGTGGCCTGGTTGCTAACCTATCTCTGCATCGTAAAGGGTGTGAAAACAACCGGAAAGGTAAGTTTAGTACTAGTGTGAGATGCACCTCAGAAATAAACTGCTCAAACTTTAGCTGTTATTTACTTTGTTCAAGAAAACTCCAACCTATTCTCACTTTCAGATCATGAAAAAAAACAGTGGTCACCGTACACATTCTTGAAGTAGATGACAAAATGTCGTCATTTTAGAATCCAATATGGCCACCAAATACTACATGAAACTGAACGAATGTTTCCCTGAAAAAAGGAGGGGGCAAATTTCAAAAAAAAAACCTGGGCTGTCACACGCAAACACGCGTAATGACAAGTAAACATGCGTCAGCAAAAGCAAACGCGTGTATTATTATGATGTTTCATTTATATGGGGCAATGGATGCAAGTGCAGAGTGTATATTGTTTTGTCATTAGTTGTGCTTACGAATCATTTCATGTGTGTACAATTACACATTGTTTTACACATGGCTTATGGTTTTTTTGCAATTTATTGACGTACATACATGGACTGTGTCTACTGTTTTTCAAGTAAAAACACGTGAAAAAAATCAAAAATGAAAAAATGCATATTTCTCAGCACTTTAACAATAGAATACAACAGAGTATCCTTGTTAATATAGAACCCCCCCCCCCCGTGTCCAACTTAAATGCCCGACTTAGTTCTAAAATTAATTGGCCCATAATGCCTCGTTCATATTTTGAAATATGTATTGAATGTTGCAATTATTTCTTGCAGATCGTATGGTTTACAACAACTTTCCCATACCTCGTAATGACAATATTGTTAATTCGTTGCGTCACGTTGCCTGGAGCCGGTGATGGCATATATTTCTACTTGGTCCCAGATTGGTCAAAATTATTTGAGGCACAGGTTAGTTACTAAAGTGTTATCGACTGGTTGCAAGAAGTTCCTAGATATACTAGGTGTGAATATGTGTGTGTGTGTGTGTGTGTGTGTGTGTGTGTGTGTGTGTGAAAGTAACCTGAGAATGACCAAAAATGAAAGAAGTTCACAAGTCAAGGTGGTGGTGATGGTGGTGGTGGTGGTGGTTGTGGTGGTGGTGGTGCTGGGATATGGAGAGGAGAATACAGTTCCAAAATATCCACGTACCAGTTGAAAAGATCCCAATCATCGCCTTGTTCGACAAAAACTCACACTAACATATTGCTACATTGTATCGTCTGGCTGGATAAATATCTCACTGACATTGCTACACTGTATTAACATTACTACATCTTTATCATCTGGTTTTACCAAATAGAAAAACAGTATACCAATTTACATTTCAGTTCACTGGTATGCCGAACAAAATAAACGTTGCTACAATGTATTTGATTTGTTGACAAACTGCAAAGATAAAGGTAACTCACTCAAACAAAACGTAGCAATGTTGGTAGGATTTTTTTATTCATGCCAGTTGATGAGAAGAAGCGATATTCGTCAGAGGTTTGTCGAGCAGGACACTTGAATTGCTTGTTTCTATTCATTTGGCTTCCATTGTAGATTAAATTTAAGTAACATTATTCATTTTTTAACCTACATGTATGAGTGTCAAATTGCCTAGGGATAAACATTGAGTACTTATTGTAAGTATTTCCATAATTGATGTATTATACATCAGATAGAGCCTGCCCCCAAACACCATATAGGTTTGAGAATAGTGCTTCCGCATCACGTCATCATGCACGATGCCGTAAACGAGTCTTGTGTTTTACGACGATGCAAAGCATCTTCGTTGTGTTCTTATTTGTGTAAATGGTTTATGTTAAAATTAATGCGTTTTTATGTACCTTTAATTTCGTTATCTTACAACAACTCCTTTCAATACTCATTTTTAGGCCTGGGTAGATGCCGGATCTCAGATCTTTTTCTCCCTTGGTATTGGTTTTGCTGGTCTAATCTCACTTGGAAGTTATAACCCTTATAATAATAACATCCTAATGTAAGTTAAGTTTTCCCATACTGTAAGAATCTATGTAT